>NC_081544.1:846437-846621 GCF_901000735.1 Corylus avellana | reverse complement strand
TTTTTTTTTTTGGTAATAACCTTTTGCTCCCATTAACTACAGCCCTTTGGCATTTTCTCTCTCATGAACTACCAACTATGACACCTGACCCCATCAAACTACAATTTTAATATAATGTTACTTAATCAATACTTTTTAGCCCTCAAAAGCATTATCACTAGGATTTTTTTTTTTTTTTTTTTTT
>NC_081544.1:844752-846025 GCF_901000735.1 Corylus avellana | reverse complement strand
GTTAACTTATTCATTGTATATATAAAGTAAATGTCGTGATTTATTAATTTTTTTCATAAATTCATATTAATTATTAGTTAATTAATTAATGTTAATATTTTATTATTTAATTTAATTAGATAAATTAACTCAAATCTTAAACAATCTATCACGAGTCTATATGTTTGTCTTATAGTATATATATCACACATGCATACATACAAACTCATAAACACACATTCACATACATCTATATCAAGAATCAAAACTACATAATTCAAGCTATTGTAAGATTTTGGAAGAAGTATAAAGTATGAAGATAAAAGAGAATCACAAAAATACTTATCTCCGGCTATTGTTGCCTAAATACTTGAATTTAATAATAAAAATTGAACGTGTAAGCAATTAATCACTATTTTCTTTTTTCTTGCATTACTTTATTGGAATCCATCTTATGTAATAATAGATTCACTGCCGTCAACTTAAAGAAGATTAATTTAGGCATAAATACATCATGTGTTGTTATAAGCACATGAAGATTAATTCTGTTATTAAATTTGCCTTTCTTTTCCCCTCAACTTACAAATAATGGAAAAGTTAGCCACAACCTAACCTAAAGACAACAAGAAGAAGATAACTAAACAAATGAATGCTGGCACTTTAAGAAAGGAAAGAACTATCTTCAACTCAATCCTTCACTTGCTTCCAAACACACCGTTGCCTCTGCAAATACAATTTTCTCGTAACCTCAGTACCAAAATGAGCTAACCTTTTAAACCACATACACAACGATATACATACATATAACACAAAAAGTCCTTCCTATATATTTTTGTACATATTGGAAACCTTGTGAAACCGATCCCCCAAAAGATAAGGGATAAAAAACCGTCATGAAACTTATGTGCGTGTCCACCTGTTTGGGCATGTGGATCCCATAAAAGCCCCTTCACATTTGAACAACAAAATTGCTGGAGATCTGAATCCATGGACAAGCATTTATAATGATGTCTATGGAGGACACAACTTTTAAAGAATATTTGCATGCACCAAAACTACCAAAAAAGTGATGCAAAGGAGGCTAGCCCACAAGCCAGCTCCAAGTCTTCACACGAAGGGGCTTTCCTCCCAAAAGCTTGCTTTACAGATCTCCTAGACTTGCTTTCTTTGCCCAATATATTGGGGTCCCTCCATTCAATGAGAATTCAAGACTGTGCTAACTATGTATGGTATTGTCTTGAGTCAAAGGCCCCTATGAATAGAGGAAACATCTCTCATGCCTTGTAATGAAACT
>NC_081544.1:843593-844652 GCF_901000735.1 Corylus avellana | reverse complement strand
TTTTTATTTTTTTCTAATTAAAAAAGAAAAAAGGTTATAGAGAAGAACTCTTACCACTCTTGATTCGAAAGGAAGAGGGAGTGGAAGAACTAAAAACCGAAAAGGGGGTCATGACCAAAAATGAAATAAAGCAGTGCAGCAAAATATATAAAGGCTAGGAAATAGGTCAAACAAATGACCCGGTCATCTCAAAGGGCCGCATGAAGCGGTTACTGAAGTAAAATGGGCATAGATTAAGACAAACCTATATGAATCCCCACATATAGAAACAACAACAACCACCCGAAAGTAGCTGAAAAGGTAAATACATTGTTAAAGTCCGAATCTAGGACTGAAGAGAAGAGATGCACCAACACAAAGATCAGATTAATTAAAAGTCTCCACTACCATATCAGAACAAAATACAGCGAGACATAAACCCAAAACAAAATACAACAGAATTTGTTTGAATCGGCTAGGGACCACGCCTTATGAAGCGGAGGTCACTAGTTCGAATCCCCCCTCTCCTCTCTTGTGTGGACATGTAAAAAAAAAAAAAAAAAAAAAAACAAAATTACAGAAAATACACCCAAAAAAAAAAAAAAATAGCAAAACAACCGGAGAACTGCAGCAGCAGCTGAAACACTGGAGGTGGAAACGTATGCACAATTTGAAATCACCAACACATAACTGGAATTAAAAAAAAAAAAAAAAAAAAACTCAATATAAGTAAGTCTAATAAAAAGGGATGTGCAGAACAACCCATTAATATTGTTGTCTATATTGCTAATAAATGAAGCTTTTGATATTGAGCCATCTACTAATCATGCCCTAGCTAAGAAAAGAAAAAGGAGAAGCTTCACTTTGGCCCCCTGAACTTTCAGCTGATTTTACAATCCTCCTGAACTTTCAAATCTCTCACTTTGGACTTCTCTGTTAGTTTTCAACGTTAAACTCAAACGGTTTGACTTTTTATGTCCATTAAGAGTATTTGATGTAAAATCAATGTTTAACTCACGGTTTGACTTTTTATGCCCATCAAGCTAACTAGAAAATACCATAGCTTGATGATTATGTACA
>NC_081544.1:824104-843446 GCF_901000735.1 Corylus avellana | reverse complement strand
GAATTGTTTTATTTTGTATTCATCAAAACAATGATTTTGCCCACTTTGCTCGGTATATTTTTTGGAATGTTCAGAATTATATGAATTTTATTTATATTGAAATATAATAAGCGTCACGCTAGCAATATCGGAGATTCATGCTAATTTTCTATTAATGTTTTGATAATCAAAATTTAGGTTTTCTTGCTAGTTTTTATGTTAATATACTTATTTAATTTTCAACTACTCTTACGAGAACAAAGATTTTTACATGTTTTAATTTATATTGTTCGCGAAAATTTTTGGTTGAGTTGTTTTTCATTTGAATGTTTTATGGGATTTTTTTTGTTTGTTTGATTGTATGGTTTACTAAACATATTTTGGAAGTAATTTTTCTGCTTTTTTTTTTGAAGGAAAATTTTCTGCTTTTAAAAGCAAAACAAAGCCAAATTTTATTTGATTGTTGTACAAAAAATGCATTGAACTAAATGTGAGAGGATTTATTTGGTTGTATTAAATGTTGAGAGAAATATTTGGTTTTATTTTGTATTTAAATTATACCTGTGGGAAAAAAAAATTTAACATGTTTTTAATTTATATGAATTAAAATAAAATTAAGTGTCCTGTATTTTAATTCATTTGAATATTTTATGGTTTTTTGTTTTTGTTGTTGTTTTTTTTTTGTGTGAGAGAGAGAGATAATCTTCAGGTGTTGTTTAAAAGAAAACAAAAGTTTATTTGATTGTTGTCTAGAAATAGCAACATTTTTTTTTTGGGAAACACCAAATATGTGGTAATTAAGCAATAAACCTAATGTGAGATGCTTTATTTGATTGCATTAAATGTTGAATGAAAGATTTTGTTTTATTTTGTATTGAAAAAAAAAAAAAAAAACAGTAATTTTTTGAATGTTTAGAAGTATATATGTTTTATTTTTTGAACATTTTGAACTTCATTCATCATCAACAAACTTATCTAGAGCGTAGAAACTCTAAACAAAACAAAATCGTTACGCTCTAAGTACTAAGAGCACGAAATAATATGAATTACAACATCATCGATTTCTTCCGGGATTTCGTCAATCCATGTTTTATTTGTATTGAAATATATATAATAGGTATCACACAACAATAATATTATATATTCTAATTTTCTATTCATACTTTGATAATTAGAATCCAGTTTTTATTTTCTATATATTTTATGAATACTTATTTTAATTTTAATATAGTCATAGGAGGACAAAGATTTTAACATATCTTAGTTTATATGGATTAAACTAAAATCAATGGTCTTATGTTTTAATTCATTTGATTTTTTTTTTTTTTTAGTTTGTGCGATTTACTCAGATTTTTAAGCTTTTTTAGAATTGTTTTTTCTACTTGTGAAAGCAAAAGAGGGAAAATTTTATTTAATTGTTGTGCAAAAAAAGAATAGAAACTCTTTCGAAAGACAAAAGAGATAACTTAACAATGAACCAGATGTGAAATGATTTTTTCAATTGAGTTAAATGTTAAGTGGAAGATTTTTTTATTTTTATTTTGTATTCATAAAAAAAAAAAGAAAAAAAAAAAAGAAAAAAAAAAAAAGAAAAAAGAAAAAAGGATTTTGTTCATACTTACTAATTTTTTATTAATGCTTTAATAACTCGAATCCATGTTTTCTTCTTGCTATATGTTTTTTTTATACTTTTCATTTCAAACTATGGGAACAAATATTTTAACATATTTTAATTTATATGTTTTAATTTAATTTAACATGTTCAATAACGTATAACCTTTAGTAAGACTTTTTATTTAAAAAGACGTGATAAATTTTTTTACATGCATTTTTTTAACCTATAATAAATAAAAATGTGTTTGAGTTTTGAAATTAAATTATAATGAAGAATCCCACGCATAGCGCGGGTTATGTGCTAGTCATTATCATTATCATATATTCATATAAAAGCCGAGTTTTGACGTAGAGAGTGCTTAGAATTGCGACAAGTGTCCATTTTTTTTAATATCTTAACTCTTTTTTTTTTCTTGGTCTTAACTCTCTCTCCCTCCCTCTATCTCCACTTAAATGTCTTAAATCCCTCTCCCATGATTTATGTTTCAACCGGGTTTTTTTTTTTTTTCCTCTCCCATAACCCAACGGGCCAACGCACTCTCACTCTTCCATAATTTTATGGCTGAAACAGTTTTTTGTCTCTCCCTCTACTTAAACGCGCATCTCTCATAATTTTAAATTTTTGTCCGAACCGTTTGGGTTTGCAAATATGGTTTAATTAAATTTATGTCTAAACCATTTTCCTTTTAATGGGGGAGAGATAAACCTCAACAAGTGTGGTTTAATATGGTTTAATACTACGTTCCTTGCAACATTCAAAACTCTTTTTTTTTGCATGCCTCCTACCTTTTACAAGTTACAACATCCAGATCACACTTTCCTTGTATTTGTCGTTTAGTGCCTTTCAACATCTAAATCTCTCTACTTCAGGTTAGTGTGTTTTTGTTTGACTTCTATTTTGTAATTGAGTATTATTTGTATTCACAACCCTCTGCCAAAAAAAATGCGATTGTTTATATACTGTATTTGCATGTTCATTTCTTTTCTTCGAGCATGTATGTGTGTATGTTTATTTGACTTTTGAGTTTTTGTATTGTTAATCTGGATTAACGATTTAACTGTATTTTCTTTTTGTCAGTTTTGTCTTTCAGTGCCTTGCCACATCCAAAATTCATTTTACTAAGTGAACAATCCTGCTCTCTCAGTTTTACTACCATTCTTCAGGTTAGTGTGTTTTCATTTTACTTTTAGTTTGTTATTGAGTATTATTTGTATTTAAGAATCAACATTCCTTAAAAGACATTGCTGTTTATAAATACAGCAATAAAAAATTTTAAAAATCATGAATTTTATTTATATGGTTTCTTTACTTTATCTTGTATCATTACTTTATTAAAAGATTTGCTGGTTCAATTTTTTTTTTAATTAAAATTGCATTTTCAGAGTTAAGATAATATATTTTTTAAAATAATATATTACTGTGCTAATGGAAAATTATAATGTGTTTTTATATTCCAATGTTATTTTCTAAATTCAAGTGAACTTGAATACGGACATTTGTGGCTTCAAGTGAACTTGCTCGCTCTAAAGCAGGCCTATCAAAATTAATTCAATTATGACCACACAACCTAGATCTACTAGAGCAATGAAATATATCTCTAACATGTTCTTACTAAAAAAGGAAAGAAAATATACTATTGCTTTTATTAAAATAGATTAATTTTGCATGATGACATGATGTCAAACTCACATTCTGACATATTGGCATAATATTCTTCTAAAGTTGAGCCTTACTGATGTATAGGCCAACTCGACATGAAATGCATGTGCTTGATCCACCTATAAATCAACAGGAAAACAGGTCTGTAAATTAGTACCATTTTATATTGCATACAGTAATAAAATAATAAATTATCACTGGAAATACTCCACCAACAAAACACGTGCTATATTACTAGAATAAAGAATATAAAAGAATAAATTAAAATAAAAGGCAGAAGCCCGGATAAATCTTCATTGATTGAAAAAAATTGAGTCCCATGTTTAAAATCCTTTTATGGAGATTGTGAAAATTTTTGTTTTGATTTTGTAATTCTGTGTGAGTTCGGCTACTAACATGACTCTGGAATCTAGTTAGCATCTTTTACTACCCGTACCCCTATTTTACCTAAATTAAATATTGGTTCTCTACACTGATAACTCATTCTTCATTTTGCTTTTTATTTGGAGCTTTTGTCAATGTTTTTTTTTTTAAAAAAAAAAAAAAACTTATTTCTTGTTGTAGCACAGATATGGCAGAAGCACTGCTTGCAGTAGTAGGTGCTCCAGTAGCCGCTGAGGTGTACAAAGATGGGAGAAGCATTCTTAATCGCATCAGGCGCCGAATGGATTTATGGAACGATCTGGAACATAACTATAAAAGGTTAAAAGAGGAAGCAGGGAAGCTGTCTGCTAGGAGGAATGATATAGAGAATGAAGCAAACAGATACAAGACAAAACAGTTCACTGAAGAATGCAAAGATTGGATTTCTAGGGTCAAAGATCGTGAAAATGAGGTGCAAGAACTTGAAACCAAATACAATAACAAGTACACAAAACGAAAGGCGGGAGTACTCAAACCTTTTGCTACGAAACGTATAAATTTAAGCAAATGCATGGAAGAGAAGTGCGTGGAACTACAACAACTTTGGTCAAAAGGAGAACCATTGGTTGAAAGAGTACCATTGGTTGAAAAACCACCCGAGCGTGTGACACATGCACCCGAAACAAAATGCAAGCCATCTTCACTCCATCGGGCTGTCGAAGAAATACTAAGGCACCTAAAAGATCCGAATGTAAGAAAAGTTGGACTTTGGGGAATGGCAGGAGTCGGAAAAACAGCAATAATGGAGACGGTGAATAATAATGCTCACGATTTTGAAATTGTGATTTTGTTAACTGTATCAAAGGATTGGAGCATAAAGAAGTTGCAACAAGAAATTACTCAACGACTCAAATTGAATGTAGAAGGCATCGATGACCCTGTTGAAATTGCTCATCGAATATCTGTAGAGTTGGAAGGCAAAAAGTACCTACTTCTTTTGGATGAAGTTTGGAATGTGTTTAAACTACGTGATATAGGCATCCAGGAGAACCAAAAGGATAGTAAGGTGGTATTGGCAACTAGAAATTATAACATTTGTGCAAAAATGAATACTGATGACGAAGTTCATGCACAACTGTTGTCTGAAAATGATGCATATCTGATGTTCCTGGAAGAATTTGTATGTCGAAATGTAGATCTTTCGAGTATTGAACAAACAGTCAAATTAGTTGTTAGAGAGTGTGCTGGTTTGCCACTGTTAATAAAAACGGTAGCGGGAACCTTTAAAAGTATGAAGGATAATTCTGCATTGTGGGGGGAGGGGCTACGCAATCTGCGGAGATGGCCGAATGCCGGAGTCCAAGGCATGGATGAATTGATTGAGGTCTTAAAGTTCAGTTATGATGAATTAGGTGATGACGATACAAAGGTTTGCTTTCTGTACAGTGCATTATATGCTGAAAATTGTAAAATATATGAAGATCATTTGTTGGAATGTTGGAAAGCTGAAGATTTCATAAGTGAACGTGAGAAAGGGCGGGGAATATTGCGAGAACTTACCAACCGGTCCTTGCTAGAGGGGAGTGATAGGATAAATTTCGTAAAGATGCACAAAGTGCTGCGGAATATGGCCCTTCAAATTTCTTCTAGAAGCAATAATTTGAAACTTTTTGTCAGAATCCCTGATAAGCAGCGACAACCCCCCAAGGACATAGAATGTCAACATGTAGAAAGAATCTCTTTGATGAATAATGAATTGGGCCGTTTACCAGAAATGAAAAATTGCAGTAACCTTTCAACATTGTTCTTACAGAAAAATCTTTCCCTAAAAGTAATTCATGAGTCATTCTTTGAAATCATGAAAAACTTGCGAGTTCTAGACTTACATGACACTCGAATTGAATTATTACCATCATCGATATCTCGCTTGACGCGCCTTAGAGCGCTTTATCTGAATTCTTGCCTCCTGTTAAGGGAACTCCCGATTTGCATAGAAAAACTTACATGTCTTGAGATACTTGATATTCGAGGTACTATGATTAATAAGTTACCAATTCAGATTAGAAGTTTGAAAAAGTTGAAGTGTTTACGTATATCATTCTCAAATGTTGGCAGGGGACAGTCAAGCGATGTGGAATTTGGTGAAGATGTCTTATCAAGCCTTGACTTATTGGAAGAACTTAGAATCAATGGACATAAGGATATTCTGGAATTGGAGAATGTTGTAAAGCCTATTACTCAGAAGGTGGCTTCCTTGAACGACTTCACTTCACTTTCAATTTTCCCTCTATCGAAGAAAAATGATCACTTCACATTCCAATTTTCTGTTGGTGGCCACTACTCAACCATATATCAAATCCTGGAATATTTTGAATATCATCAAATCAGGACGTATTTGAAGTTTGTAAATGGTGAAGGTGCACCTCCTGCAATTTCAGAGGTTCTTGCAGAAACTGATGCATTTGAATTGATAGGCCACATGGGGGCTAAAAATCTATCAGATTTTGATATCAAGAGTATCAACAAGATGCGAGGTTGCTTGATTGAAGGATGCAATGAAATTGAAACTATTGTTGATGGTGATAGTTTACAAGAAAGTGCATTGGAAGGCTTAGAAGTGATGTGCATATATAATGTCCCAAAATTAGCAAGCATTTGGGAAGGACCTGTTCATGCTGGAAGCCTAGCACGACTAAAAACTCTGATTTTACGCAAATGTTGGAGTTTAAAGACGATCTTTTCCAATGGTATGATTGCTCAACTCTCTGAACTGCAAAATTTAAAAGTTGAAGAGTGTCTTGAAATTGAAGAGATAATTATGGAATCTGAAAACATGGGGTTGGAACCTGTTGTGCTTCCAAGTTTGAAGACACTAGAACTTCTTAATCTTCCAAAAGTAAGAAGCATCTGGATTAATGACTCAATAACGTGGTCATTGAAGATTATTGTGATATCTATGTGCCCATTATTGACAAAATTGCCCCTCAGCAACGAGAATACAATCAATTTGGAACGTATTGAAGTCCAACAATCATGGTGGAATGCATTGGGATGGCAACAAGAAGCCATTAAAGAAAAGCTACAATCTATATGCCGCTTCAACTAGTGGTTTTCATTTTATCCTTCTCGACAGCCCTTCATGTGTGTAAGTTGGTGGTAGGAATGTCATTGAAGGTCCTCATGTTATTTTCTTTCAAGGTGTATTACATGCCTATTATCTTGACATGTGTAATTGTGTTTGAAACCTGAATTTGTGAGTTTTCATGATTGTCACAATCTTTGATCATTGGCGCTAATAGTTGTCCCAAATATTTAATGATAAATTTTTGTATGTTTCCGTACCCTAGTTAAGACAGCAATTTAGCTTAAATTAAATGAGCTTTGTATAGCCAAACCTACCTTTTCAAGTGCTTTCAATTTCAATATGCTACTTGGGAAAGCCCGAATCTTGTTTGGCTTAGGACTACCTTTTTTTTTTTCCATTACATTTTCATCTTGCTTGATATGTCATAGATATTATGGTTTAAATGTATGTTGTTTGAAGGTTTAGGTGAGCAGAAAAATTACCCTCTTGCTTCCATTCTAAAATCTAAGATGAAGGCTATGTTGATTCGATAAATGTGGCTTGTTATTATGTTTGTATGGCATATCATTAAAGAGAATCCAAATTTTCTTTCCTTTTTAGTAACCAAATGGTCTGGCTTTAATTGAAACAATAGTTAGATTATAGCCTCTGCTAATTGAAGTTTATTTTCTTGTTCTAATCAAATTCAGCAACACAGTATACAATAAAATTTTCTGTTAGAAGATGGCCATAAAGCATTCTTTGATACTCACATTGAATTGTAAGTAATGTACAGAAAAGTGTTTTGTAATTGTTTTGAAATTATGAAGTAAACTTCTCATGTTGTTATACTCATTTAATTACTATCTCACACTTGGATTAACCAAATTCTATTTGCTAAGGTGACTCATTAAATCTTATTAACATTTTTCAGATGATACAGAAGATCAGGATCCTTCTAGCTAGACAGCCTTGGAGGATTTGGAGTCTTTTGGTGCGTGTTCGTGAGAATTTGCTAAGTTGTCTCAGTATTTTAGTTTATGGAGCAGTGGACATGTTTATGTTTTTGATTTACTTAAATTGTTGTTTTTGGAGACCTTCCGTTTCACAGGGGATTTTAGAATTTGTTGGAATTGCTATTGTGGTCTTTTATCCTAAGGAGTTCTTGTTATTATTGTACTTCATGTTTGGTTTTTTATGGTATGTGGACACCGATAATATGTGAACTTTTGACATTGTGTTGATGAATTTTTAGTTGCTTTGGTTGTATTGTTTCAATTTTCAGATTTTATTAGAGTTTGTTGCAGTGACAGATGTTATCATGCCGTTTTGGGATGTTGAGCGTGACACTATACCTACTTTTGGCTAACGTCGAGTTTAATTTGTCGAGTAATGGCGGTAATGCTAAATGTCACCTTATATTCTCTTTATGTCTCTAAAATTGATGTAGCTTTTAAGACATGTATATATTTATTTATGTTTACCGAGGAATCTATCAATGAAATGTGATTAGGTGACGATCTTGTTGCAAAGCCAGAAATGGATAAAAAATATTACATGCATAATTATCAAATAGCCCTCTCCAGCAACTAAAAAGTGAATAGCTTAAATAGGAAATACAAATGTGATTAATTCCCACGAATTCAACGGAACAAATAAGCACCATGAAATCATCATGTGCAACAAAATATCAAGTCATGTTTCCTACAACAACAGTTTCTTTATGTTATTTGCACCAGCAACAGTTCATGGATGAGTGCTCTTGGAGTAATCCTCAAACTTCTGTTTACCATGAAGATGTTGATCTCTCACTTCCCCATTAACTTTGTACAAGGTTGTTCTCTTCAGCAGTTTCCTTCCTAAAAGCTTGTAGTCTTTCCTTCAATTTCTTACTCTGCTCAAAGTTTGCTTTCTGCTTCAGAGATTTCTGTCAAAAGAAATTGAAGATCTTGTTATGGGAATAATAAAATAAAGATCCCAACCAGAGAAAAACCAAGACCCATATAATGAAAACTCACCTCCTCCCTGAAACAACGATCAAGCTTTATTTTGAGATCTGTACATTCACCAAAGAATTTTCCAATGGGATGGTCTATATGACACTTCTGGAACTCCTCAATAATCTACACAAAATCAGATAGAACAATCATACCAACATCTATCCACTTATTCACCATCTTCCAACATTTGATTTGAAGAAAAAAAAAAAGAAGAAAGAATGAAATACTTCCAATGAACTGGACATAAGAATCAAAATTATGACATGGACATTTATAGTTTGTGAAGCAAAACACAATTCACTTTACATCGATTGCCATAAAACTATTCCAACTTCTCTTGCAAATAGATGATAGGAGGGTTACCATGTCAAAATCACCTTTCCTCTTACTTATTGCTACTCAATCTAGACATATCCCAACTACTCGGATTTAGCTCAAAATCCTAGGACCATATATCTCATAATAAGAACCAAGCAAATGAATATATAAAGCTATCCATTTAAAGTTAACCCCACAAAATAAAAAGATGAGATTTATAAGCCTAAGGAAATTGTGGATAGTAAATCATGAATAAAGCTAGAAGATGAAGATGGACTCACTTCGGCGCACATCGGGTGCTTGTGTAGTGTTAAAGGAGGATGCATTTTCCTTTCTTTCTTATTTCTTTTCTATTTTTTCTAACAAAATCGCTTCAAGTTGTAGCAATCTGCAACAACCACCACCAGCAATGTTTTACCCTACAAATGCAATTTTCCCCAAATGAAAGACAAAGCATGAATCTGAGATTGTGCCTCCAATTGGTTCCTAAGCAAATTAAAGCAAAAGGGATCAAAAAATTAAAAATTAAAGGTCTTTCATTTTTTCACATAACAATATTTGACAATAGAAAGAACCAAATTTACCCCTAAAAGCAACAATCAAAAATCCACACAAATCAAGAAACGGAAAGCTCCATCACTGATCAAAACCCAGCAAGAACACACAAATATATGCAATTAACAATACAAGGAAACAAATATACCTATAGCAACAATAGAAAATCTAGAAATACATGAATCAAGAAATGCAAAGCTCTATCATTCATCGAAATCCAATAAGAACAAACACGCACAAATATAAGCAAAACCCAGATTTTAAAAAAAAAAAAAATGAAAGCAAAAATTCAAATTGACAAAAAAATGGTGGAAAGCAAAATCAAATAATATATAATTAATCACATATTTGACAGCATGTAAATATTTGTACGCATCAAAAACAAAAACAAAAACAAAATTTGCAAGAATTGAACAAAAGCCCAGATGAAAAGAAGGCAATATGTGATTGTCTCAATCAACAAACGCGTGTGTTACGTGTAATTGAACAAAGATTCCACAGTAATCTCGCATCCAATATAATGGTTGTTCGGTACACAAAGAATAAGAAGAATGAAGACCACAGCTAAGATAGGATCGAAACGCACTGTTTAGTTGGTAGGTTTCGTTGCTTCGGGCTCTTCCTCTTCCTGCTTCTCAACTAGACTACATAGAACCAGGACAGCACGCCGGTAGAGACTAAAACTCATCGTTTTGTTCTTTTGTTTTTTGTTTTTTTTTGTTTTAATATAATGTTACCTTTTTTTTTTTTTAAATATATATAATATTACTTAATCGATACTTTTTAACTCTCAAAAGCATTGTCGATAGGATTGTTATCCAACTGAGTATTGAATGTTCATGCTAAGCTCAAGCTAAATTAAATTTATTTTTTGAACGAATTCAAGTTTATTTACAAACTACTCGGTTAACTTATTCATTGTATATATAAAGTAAATGTCATGATTATTTAATTTTTTTCATAAATTTATATTAATTATTAGTTAATTAATTAATGTTAATATTTTATTGTTTAATTTAATTAGATAAATTAACTCATATCTTAAACAATCTAATCTCAAGTCTATATGTTTGTCTTATAGTATATATATCACACATGCATACATACAAACTCATAAACACACATTCACATGTATCTATATGAAGATTCAAGAATCAAAATTACATAATTCAAGCTATTGTAAGATTTTGAAAGAATCACAAAAATACTTACCTCTGGCCATTGTTGTTGCCTAAGTACTTGAATTTAATAATCAAAATTGAACGTGTAAACAATTAATCACCATTTTCCTTTTTCTTGCATTACTTTATTCAAATCCATCTTATGTAATAATAGATTCCCTGCCGGCACCTTAAAGAAGATTAATTTAGGTTTAAATACATCATGAGTTGTTAAGCACATGAAGATTAATTCTGTTATTAAAGTTGCCTTTCTTTTCCCCTCAAGTTACAAATAATGAAAAAGTTAGCCACAACCTACCCTAAAGACAACAAGAAGAAGATAACTAAACAAATGAATGCTGGCACTTTAAGAAAGGAAGGAACTATCTTCAACTCAATCCTTCACTTGCTTCCAAACACACCATTGCCTCTGCAAAAACAATTTTCTTGTATCCTAAGTACCAAAATGAGCTAACCTTTTAAACCACAAACACAACGATATACATACATATAACACAAAAAGTCCTTCCTATATATTTTTGTACATATTGGAAACCTTGTGAAACCGATCCCCCAAAGGATTGGGGATAAAGAACCGTCATGAAACTTACGTGCACGTCCACCTGTTTGGGCATGTGGATCCCATAAAAGCTCCTTCACATTTGGACAACAAAATTGCTGGGGATCCAAATCCATGGACAAGCATTTATAATGATGTCTAAGGAGAACACAACTTTTAAAGAATATTTGCATGCACCAAAACTACCAAAAAAGTGATGCAAATGATGTTAGCCCACAAGCCAGCTCCAAGTCTTCACACGACGGGGCTTTCCTACCAAAAGCTTGCTTTACAAATCTCCTAGACTTGCTTTCTTTGCCCAAAATTGGGGTGTATCCCTCCGTTCAATGAAAATTCAAGACTGTGCTAACTATTTATGGTATGGTCTTGAGTCAAAGGCTCCTATGAATGGAGGAAACATCTCT
The DNA here is from genome assembly GCF_901000735.1 of Corylus avellana. Taxonomy (NCBI): domain Eukaryota; kingdom Viridiplantae; phylum Streptophyta; class Magnoliopsida; order Fagales; family Betulaceae; genus Corylus; species Corylus avellana. The sequence continues at coordinate 831,749 of NC_081544.1, read as the reverse complement.
CATGCCTTGTAATGAAACTGGCTGCTCTCTTATACGAGATAAAAGGATGGAAACTTGCTCGATAGCAATATCTAGCCTCTCCTTGGACTTGGCAGATTCTGTCACCAGGGATGATACCATACTTTGCAAAAACTGAATTCTATCTGCATGATCACTTGGAGCACTCTGAAGGAGCTTTGCAGAGGGTGTGCTGATCCGGCGCCAACGGATGGGTAGATACCTATCTGGGATTTGAAAGCAATTCCCTGTTGAAAGAACTCGAAGGGCATGCCGACAGAGAATTCCAGAGAACTCAAAGTGACGGCAGCTGCAACTTATGATGCCATCCCGAGGATCCCAATACACTTTACGACCTCCCTCGACTTTCATGTGGTGTCTCACAAGAAAATCATCATCCATCTGAAAAGATGCATAGTGGGCAGCCAGAACAAGTTGTTCCTGTAGCTTAGAGAAGGCAAAAGGAGTGAGCATCAAGGCAGCATGGGATTCCATGGGGGCCCCAGTTTTCAGGCAAATATTTTGGAGATTCTGTTGCATTGTTTGTTGTTCTCCAGCTTGATCTTTAAAATCCACAGCAACTGCTACCTGCTAGTGCAAATTTACATTAATAAACAGGGAAAACTTCTGCTCAACTCAACTAAGCGTTAATCCCAACCAATTAATCTATACGTAAGGAGGGAAAGGCTTCTCCAACAAACAATTAGAATTATCTAGACAGTTGAGACAGGGTTTTCATCAATCTGTTGAACCAGAATCAAGTTCTAAATTCAATGCATACTGATATCCAATAGCCCCATCAAAAAGGGCAAAAAATTTCCAAAGCATGGAGATCAAATGCTAAAACCAACTTTCCAATAGTAAAATTAATCAAGAAATTTCTACAGCATGCCAAGCTGTTACCAGTAATTAGTTCAGTGTGCTTCATCTTAATCATCTTAAGTCTTTTCATGCTCTCAGAACAGTTAAAAGTTTTAATTTAATACAACAGTCTTCGTATGACTAACATTTCAAGTCAAGGACCAGGCAATGTATAAAATGAAATTTATGACGAACCTATACTCAACAATTTGGGGTGGGACTAGGTTTAAATCACTCGTTAATTTAATTGGTTTTCTTTCTCCAACAAATATAGGCTGCCTGCTAATTGCAAGTTAGTCATTAATATAAAAATAAATGCTTACATTTTTTATTGCAAGTGCTCTACACTCTCTACTATCATGGAACTAGTTATAAAGTCGCAAGTTTTCATTTCATAAATTACCTATCAAAAAAGAGTTTTTCATAAATTACCTATCAAAAAAGAGTTTTTCATAAAGCCACAAAAAATGTGATTAAATGAATGACAGAAAACACTCAAAAACCTCCTTTTGGTTTTGACCTTTTCCAAGATACACGTCAAAAGTATCTCTTTCTCCCTTCTGGGTTTATCCAAAGGAACAAAAAACTTAAAAAAGAAAAAGAAACAAAGGTCAAAGCCCTTTATTGGATTTGAGCCAATGACTTACCATGTATATTTCTCCTTTTTTCCCAGAATTTTCATTTTCATTAATGATTTCCCGTGTATCTCATCAAAAGACAAAATCACCATTTTAACTTGACAATTCCGCTAGTAAAATATTTAGCGAATGACAAGGAGCACTTGCTCTGCAGGCTCTGAAGAGAAAAGGTCATTATGTTTCGGCAACTTCATTTTTGCTGGTTACCCAAAGCATTGATCACAACATGCAGAGACTAACCATTACTGGTTCAATAAAATTTAAGAGCTTACTTTTCTTTTAATATAAGTAATTGAAATATCATGAAAAACATAAGGCCATCCCAGGTACACAAGAACTATACATGAGAAAATACGTAACTACAGGGAGAAAAAAGAACAAGGATACCAGGAGAAATTTAAGAGCTTACTTGCAAACTTGTTTTTTTTTTAATAAGTAATGCAATCTCATTAAAAGAGCTGAGGGGCGCAACCCTAGTACACAGGTACTTAAAAACATTGATAACTCTTCCTTCTTCTTTTGTTGTACTAACTATTTTTCCTAGACTAGGTAATGTTAGAAAAAAGATAAAGGGCCAGAACCTTTTGAACATGAAAAGGCCAGTGTACTGGAAAATCTCCAACCATTTCATCTTTCACCATCCCTTAGGTAAAAGGGGATGTGCAATGGGGCTTGGCCAGATATAATTCATAAAAGCCTACATAGAAGCATAGTCAATTATAGAATCTCCATATGCTAACATTCTCATAATGTTATCAGCATCCCTAATCTTTACGTGAGACTAACTAGAATGTAGAACATTGTTTTGAGCACACACTGTAAGCAATCATGAAATGACAAAATAATACACTCAAAAACCACATCTAAATGATAATATCTTAATCAAATTGAACCCAAATAGCAAAAGAGAATAGCGTACTTGTTCTACAAAATGTGCAAGGCGAGTCTGTGCACTCAAAAATCTTTGAATGAAAGCATTAATTGACTTTGACTGGCCAGTTGTAGTCATTCCCGCAAAGAAATGGCTTCTCAAGAATGGCAATGCCCAAAGTATGCGTAATCCATACAAGTTGGCTATATGCCTGTTAGTGTGCAACCCAAAAGAATTTACCATGTCCCTCCAACCGAGTTCAAAATCATCATTTGACTCCAGATTGTAGAGTCGAAAGAACTCTGCCTTCCACTCATTGTAACGTTCTCCCAGTACAGCATTAAACCAGGATGGAAACTTCGCCACAATCATCCATATGCAAAGTGCATGTTGAGTCATCGGCATTTCCATGGCTATTGCTTCTTTGAGACACAAATTTTGGTCAGTTAAAATTGTTTGTGGAGCCTTCCCATTCATGAACCCCAAGAATGCCTTCCATGTGTACAATACAAAACAGAAACAAACACCAATGTCAATTTGGGAGTTGTGATGCTCTTTGAAAAAGGAAATATATCTGTGCATGTGCAACATATTCATCAAAGTGAAGATATTTTCATCCTAAATAAAATTTCTTCCAATTAGGATGACAGCAAGAACAACCAATAGGCACTAAACAATAACAGGAGGCGCTCATCTGCATTTACCGGGGGGAAGGGGGAAAGAACCCTAAAGTCATAGAAATTGACTACTATAAATCTGAAAGGTACATGCTCAGTGACCATCCTAATTGCGGCCAACATTTTAGTTGTAACATAGATAAAATTAACTCCCAATTACAAATTCCCTCATGTGAAACTCAATCACTTATGCAACATTATCTTATGCAGGGTCTAAACCTAACTGGCCAATCACTTCTGACCACCTACTGCATCAATTACTCCCTGCCTGATTGCCTAAACATCCAGCTTTTAAATTTCAAAGTTTATGTTTCTATCCTTCAACTTGCCTTTTGATTTTGGTTATGCCACATAAGAGAAGCAATTGATTGAGTGGTCCAATTAAAATTTATGTCAGTCACATGTGCAATATAAGGTGACAGATTAGTTGGAAAGCTGGGGAGGGGGGTGGGGGTGGGTAGGGAGACAAAATTACTTTTGCATTACCTTCAATGCCCATGAAAATGACCTTAAATTTTCCTCACGCAAAAGGACGCAGCCAAAGAAGCAAGGCATACCATAATTATTCATTCCAACCCAAATCCCAAGTGGCATGTCAAATGCAGTCAAGCGATGTGTTGTATCAAACACAACTGCATCACCAAAGATCTCATACGACTGGACTGACGAGGCATATGACCAGGCAATGTTCTCTAATCTGTTGTTTGAATCAAGTGTATACTCAAATTTGAAGTTAGAGTCTTTCTCCTTAATGTTTCTGCACATTCTTAATAAATCTATGCCCTCCTCTTCAGGATCTAATTTCCTGAATGATTGGAGTAAATTCCTCACATCCTTTTCAGTGAAAGGCAAATATCCTGGCTCCACACACTTCTCAAGCTCCATAAGTCTCATCATCTGGTGCACAGAAATTCCAGTTTTGGCAAACATAAGGATTCTGCTCTTGTCTGTATCTGATATGGTCCGGTATGCAGGAAGGAAACGAACTTGATTTGGTTCTAAGAGCTCATGATTATGGTGGTTCGCAAAACCTGTGACACGCCATTCAGGTGCTCCTAACTCTGTTGTCTTGCTTATCCGCAAGTACGCTTGGCATCCACACCGGGAGGATTTACGGTTTCTTTGAGGTTTACTTTCATTTGAGTTTTTGATAGGTGTGTTGCCAGCACGGTGGCAAACAAAGTAGCGTCTCGTTAGTCCTTTGCCAACCCCATCCTTTCCCTCTGTACGGTGACGCCGGATTGAGAACCCACATCGCTTTGCAAATTCACTATAAAATTCATAAGCAGCATCATGAGTAGAAAACCTTTGCCCAATATATGGAATTGCATCATTAGTGGTTTCTAGGGAGAGCCTGGTTTCATCAGGTGATTCCTCTGTGCTACTAGTATCGTCCAATGACAAAGATCGTTGATCTGAGGGATCATCATAAACCACCAACATTGGTCCAGCCTCTTCAGACATTATACTTAGTCGTTAACCCACGCAAGGTCAACCTAAGACATGTCTATTAAAAAAACAAAAGAGAAAGAAAAATTCATCAGCCAACCTAGTCCCAATGGATGGAATGATGCATTATAGAACAGAGAAACGAAATAACAAATAGAGCATAAATTTTTTTTTTTTCATTTCCTATCAAATCAAAAGGACATCAGTGCACATGTAAGCATAATAAATGACATCTTGTCTACATGCTGGTCAGCGACAAGCACGAAGGGAAATAATAGAAAAAAATAGTAACAATGATGATGATTCTTCATACTTCAGAAGTCGATGTAAACAATCAATTAAACTATGGCAAAGTCACTACTTTGGTATCATTCTCTTATTTTTCAATGAATTAATTATTTATCAAAACAATTCTATAGGAATCTCCATAGTTGCTCAGAGGAGTTTCTAAATAGTGTTTATGTTGATCATCACATTTCAATCCGCAAATGGTGCTTTGCTTGCAGTTCAGATTTCATTCAAGCTAACCTATATCTGACAGTTAAATACCATAAAACAAACCAATTGTTTGTAATAGAATTCCCATCTTTTAATTTCTGTTCAATCCTATCAAATAATCTAGTTACATTTTCATATTTTCCTCAGCAATACACCAAACCACTTCAAATGCATCATTGTCCGTCCCAAAACTACAAAAACCTTATCATGCTTTTCCTTCCTTCCTCAGAACCACATTACAACACTAGCTTTTTTTTACACATATTGTTTGATAATGAATCATCTCTACCAGATCATGAATGTCTTACAAAGCACAAACAAATTCACTCTTAAATTTTGAGCTAAACTCAATCACATTCACCCAAACCATCAATTACCCGTGTCATGTTTCTCCAAATAACCTCAGAATTTCAAAACTTTCCCAGCTTCTTCTTTCCCTGGTTATGAATGCATTACAAACAACTACATACACACATAAACAGAGACACGTATTACATACTATACACCTCAATTCAATCACATTTTTTACACATTCTGCAAAATTGAGGATAGCCCATTATCAAAAAATGGAAAATCAAAAATGGGCTTTTGTGTTCACTCACAAAAAATCACTCAAAAAACACAATCTTCTTTCATTTTAAGAGCTCCTCTGACTGCACATGTTTCTCCAAAATAGAAATATAGAAATACAATACTTCTATGTATATATATATACACATACATACACAAAGAGATACAGAGAGAGAAGGGTACCATTCATGCCATGGATTCCATGTCAGAAGGATTGGAAAAACCGTGAGTTTTTGAGGACTTGCCCTAAAATGCGCAGGGAGGTGATGGGAGCCATTTATACTTCGTGCGCACTTTACTATCTGACGCCTTCTTTGTATCCAAACAGGTTGTTGTTCGACTTGAGGACTCCATAATGCGCATACCCAAACAACTCCTCTTCATTGTTATTATTATTATTATTTTCTTTTTTAAGGATAGAACTGTCCAAGGAAATGTTTTTCAAGGTTTTTTGTATAATAATACATTAAAAGCTTAATTTAAACTGATTTTTTAATACGATTGGATTAAGGGAATTCCTAATAAGCTTTATATTCTACAAGTGATAGAGATACAAAAAAAATTAAGTTGAAAGTACAAATACGTCGATTTGATAAGAAAAATAGAAGTATGTAAATCACACCTATCCTTACAAAAAAAAATCCGTATATAGTGACACTTGAAACTTGAAAGATTGACGTCTTAAGCTTAAAAAAAAAAAAAAAATCACTATTGATATAGTAACGTTTAAATAGTAACTCTTGGCAAAAGATTCTAAACATAGCGTTTGAATTCAAAAATAGAATCGTTTTTACAGTGAAAACGATACTAAATAATGTCTCTTTAGGTCAAGCGTAACCTCTTAAAACTTGCATGGCACTTTGTTAATAAAAACAATAGAAAGTAATAAATCCATTATATATTAAACAAGTAAATGAGAACAAATAAATATTTTGACTCTAGTTCCTAGATAACAAGGAATAGGTGAGATAAAAAATGATTTATTTTACGGTCAAATTTTGTTATATTGCATCTGACAATGTATATGATGCCACATTATTTAAACGAGGTGTCACATCTAGGGGCGAAATTAGCATTTAGAGTTTGGGGGAGGCAAAATTAAAAATTTAGAGGTAAAAATTTAATTTTTCAAAAATTTTAAGGATTTTTAAAAAAAATTTTGGGGACTCCCCTTGGGAGGCTGCCCTCCAAGGGGTCATGTAGTTTTGTCCTTGGGACTCGCATCATTTAAAATTTTAAATAATATAATAATATATACTATTAAATCTATAAAATTTGACGCAAAGTAAGAATTTTTTTTTATTGAATCCCCTTACATTATGTAGAACAGTAGAAAAACAATCGGACATCTCCTCTTATTTTAAATCTATAGATTAAAGCTTTATTATCTTTAGCTCAAACAGCATAGCTTTAAAGGGAACTAACAAAAGCTTTCTAAACGTGTTTGCATGTTCTTCTTTTTCTTTTTTGACACAGTTTTCTTTTAAAATGGGTTAACTCAATCTATAATAATAACATATATCTCTTGAGTATATGAAAATCATATGTTTTTTTAATAGTAAAAACAAACTTAAAATAAATTTATTAAAAAAGCATGTACATCTCAAATGCTATTAAAAAAAAAAAAGGAAGAAGGGATATATGTCATTTTTATAAATTGAATTAAATGAAGTTCCTCAAAACCCAATTTGAAAAAAAAAAAAAATCTCACCCACTTCCATTTTTTCTCTTGCAAATTCGTCTCGACCATTTTCAACAAAAACAACAAGTCAAATAGAACAAGTTTAAGAGAAACTAATTAATCACAATAATGAAGTTTCCATGAAAACATTTCAGTGCTACAATATATTCGAACAATGATTTTTTTGGAATCATATAACTTGGAGGGTCCATCTCATAAAAACACATAGAATTTTAAGGGACTTCAAGAGTTTTGGGGCTAGTTCCCCCCTAGAAGTGGATGAAGAAGGAAGAAGATAATAATTTTTGTTTGGTGCAAATGCCGTTTTAGAAAAATTATGTTAGTTTCCTTTAAAGCTACGTCATTTGAATTAAAAATAAAGAAATTTTAATCTTAGATAAAT
>NC_081544.1:819807-824004 GCF_901000735.1 Corylus avellana | reverse complement strand
TGGAAGCTATTTGAATTGCCATAGCTTCTTCGAAAACTGTTTGAATTCTTGAAAAGGCTTTTTGGAATGAACCCCAACTTCTTCAAATGCTAATTGGATTCTTAAAAACGAAAAAAAGAAAAAGATATTTGAATGTCAGGTTCTTGAAAAGATATTTGAATTCTTGAAAATGGTAATCGGATTGAGGTGGTTGATTAATCAAGAACGAACTGTGAAATGCGAAGCAGAATTTTGATCCATTTTAACTTCAAAAACAGTTAGATAATCGAGAAAATTGGGTAAAAAAAATGGTGAGAAACGAAATAAACTCCACGACGAAAGAGAGCGATAGAGAGAGAGAGAGAGAGAGACAGCGAACTCGAATCGCTTTGATGAAACAAGATACGAATAGTTCGGAATATTTGATGGGATTGGAGGGTTGAACAGTATGTGAGCAGTGGGGATTTGGATCAGCGAAACGTTTCGGAGATGCTGAGACTCAAAACGCGTATCGGATTTTACAGAGAGAGAGTGGGGTAGTTGACGATGTTGATAGAACTTAGAAAACTAAGTGGGAGATTTGGAGAGAGAAAGCGAGAGTGAGTTTCCGAGAATATTAAGAAAGAAGAATCTCTGGATCTCACTCTTGAGAGTGACACGTCTAAAACTTTAATTTAATAATGTTTCTATATATATATATATATATATATTAGGAGTCTTGTTTGTTAACTTTTTTTTTTTTTAATGGCAAAATCAGTTCCTTTGATTGCATCAATTTGCAATTAGCTCATTGTTGTATAAAAAAGTTGTTGAGAACTTCCTCACATAAATGAAAAAAAGTGTCCAAATTTTTTACGAAAATTGTCAAATGCCAGGTTAGCACCAATTATATTATGACATGTCAGCACTAACTAGGCTAACCATAATTTCATTTGCCTCTTTCTCATTCTTTCAAGCATCAATTAGAATATTGAGATTGTGAAGACATTAATGAGGGAGACATGTATAGATTATCAAGAAGAAATACTACAAATGATGAAACAATCCCAGAAAGAAAGCTAAGAAAGTTGTCTCATGAGGTGGAGCTACTTTTCATTTCACATTTTCAAGCAACAATCACAGCAATCATCAAAAGCCTTCTCAGGTAGATCAAGAAGCACTCCATGAACAACCTAAACTGCTAGCCTCAGTGAATCACAACCTCTGACTAAAATACATGTTCATAAAATATCTTGAAGGATTGAATTCATCTTCAACAGAATCCATAGCAAGGGTCACTTGGTGAATGGCCTTGTGCTCCTGTGACGGTGAATATTCATGCGCACCTCATTGTCTTTGAGAATTGAACCGTTTCAAAAGTTTCAAGATGTGCCAACTTTTGAGCACACTCAGTTGCTAAATGAACCGTTTCTCACAATGTGTTTGGGGGCGTTACAAAAGTTTACAAGTTTAACATTATTCTAACAATTTGCTTTTTGGGACATTGAATCCACCAATCGGTGACCAAAGATTGTGACATAAAATAATGTATCACTGCCAAAAAAATGAAAGAAAAAATAACGAAAATTTATCAATTAAAACAAGCATTTGAATTTAGAAGAATGATATTGGAAAATCAATTACTAATAAGAATAGAAAAATACAAATGATGATTTTCCCAAATTTTTGTCATAATATCATTGAAGTAGTTCTCTGATCATTAACTTGAATCACTATGAACATCATGAATACTCAAAAGGGAAAAAGGATTACTTGATGCAATATCAGAAAGTATAATGCTATATACTATCTGCATTTATCTATCACTTGATTTCTCTTAAGCAATCTTCTTCTTCTTTCTTAATTTTTCTGTCTTTTTTCTTTCTGTGATATTCATAAATTATGTTCATGATGTTTCAAGGCCTGTATGTTGGTGAATTGCCTCGAATAAATATTTTCCCAGAAAAGTTTGACAACACTACAGCACAATTAAGATACTTTTATCTTTGTTCTTCATTTTTTTTCCAACTTCATAAAACAACATTGAATTTCAGAGAATTAACAACACGAAGGAGGCAATATGATTTACCCTCCAAAGATAAAGGAGCAGCACTGTGATGGTATGATATGCCTATTTTATTTGGTATTTACCCTGGGGTTTAAAAGTAGACAGAGGAGGAAGAGGACAGCCATTAGGAAGTCAAGTGTTTGGGTTCCTCAAGAAAGGGTGAATGCTACCAAACCAGAAAAAGGGTGAGCATTATGTGTGATCTTAACACTGTAATCACTTAAAGCATCCTCCAACAACTGTGGAAGACAGTCCACTCAAAAAAGCACCAAGAAATGTCTTCAAGGGGTAACTCAATTGGCTGAGAATCACGCCCCATGAAGCGGAAGTCTCTATTTCGAATCTCCGTCCCCCTCAAATGAAAAAACAAAAAAGCCCCAAGAAACGAAAAAAAAAACTGATGACATTGTGAACATGCTATGAATAAGGAAAAGGGAAGAGACATTCCTTGTGCCATGGATGAGGCTTTTTGTGTGGGAACTTAAATACATGCACTTTTATCTCCTGCCTGGTTGGACTTCCCAAAACCTGCACAAAAGTTTAAATTTCATGAGATAAAAATTTAGGACTTTCTTAGGGGTGCCTAAAATACTTGACTGCAAAATTATTCAAAAAACAGAAACAATATATGATCTATCATAAGGAAAACATGTGATTTTGAACTTTTTTTAACAATTAAAGTGTCTATTTTATAGTTTCATAATGGTGAAAGCACTTGTACTCCTCTATTTCCTGTTCTGATCTTCACAAATCTAATGGTGAATATGTAAGCAAGTGATTAAAATTTGAGGTACGGTGTTACATACTCTTAACAATTAAGATATCAATTACTTAATTGTGTACATTTGGGTGGCTCTCATGGTTTAGCATTTAGATGGGATCAATACTATGTACATACCAAGTGGTCTGTTTTGGATTTGTGGTGCTGGAAAATTGGAGCAAAGTACAATAATGGAACCCAACAAAGTCCAAAACCTAGATGTCATTGTCCACCTTTTGTTTTTTCATGTGAAATAACTGAACCCCGACCTAAAAGCAAAAGTGAAAAGCTATCTAGATTTCTTTTTCTTTCTCTTGTTCTTTTACTCTTTTAATTTATCAATGATTAAGCTAAAAAAATCACATTTTTATTTATTTGTTTCAACTATCTACATTTTTAAAGTATTTACGTCTCATTATCTATTTTAGCTATCTACTTTTACTATTCAATTTAAATATTTTATTTTTTAAAACACATACATTCCAAAATTATGTGCGCTAAAATAGTTAGTCGAATACATCTACATTTTATATTTCATCCAAATTTACATTTTTACTAGTCAAAATAACACTTGGTTAGTGAAGTGTGAATTCTTGAACAATTTTCACATTCCCTCTTATCAACTCTTTTCATACCAATTTCTTTGTGAGCCTTGGAATTTGGAAATACAATCTAGCTAGTAATTTGACCAACCTTTTTATAGACAAGACCATTTAGATAGATGCACAAATTGGTTCTCCTATGATCTCAACATTGTATTTTATCTTTTCAAAACAAATAACATAAAAACACAAAAACACAAAAACACAAAAAAAAAAAAATCCTCTAAAACATATTATATTTGGTAACTGGTTATCTCAATCTAGTAGATTGAAAGCATGTGGATTATGAAAAGATAAAATTGCACATACAATATTATTCAACTTCATTTTTTATACTTTTTTAAGGCAATGCCACATTGAATTTATCATATTCTTTCCTTTCCTAACTTGTTAATAAGGAAGCAAATAAATAATGATCTTTTTAATATGTCATTTATTTAATATGACAATTTTAATAAAAAAAAAAACATCCTAATTTGTCACATATTCTATTAAAAAAAAAAAAAATCAGAATCACATGCTTTAAAGATAAATGTCTATTTAATAAAATGAATTAAACTAATTTTTTTCTAATCCAATAACAGAACACCAAATGTACACAAATTCTCTTGTTATAAAGCTCCAAAGCACCATAACCAAAGAACAAAACAAACACAACATAACACCATTACGAACTCTTTTAAAAAATCAAGATTGATATAAGACAAGTATCTTAACAATTTTTTTTTGTTTTTTTAAATAAATAAAAAATTGTAGATCATTGGAGGTAGCACGCGGCAAAGCAGTCATCATGATTAATTCTTACGGTT
>NC_081544.1:819478-819724 GCF_901000735.1 Corylus avellana | reverse complement strand
ACAAAAAAAAAAAAAAAAAAAAAAAAACCCAACTTTGTCTTCCATAGTTACGTGATCTAGTACCTCGTCGTCTTGTCCATTAATGGTGCAACGACGCACACCTGTCCGGCCACCGCCGTGTTTTTCGGAAGATGACGTGGCAATCGACCCAAAATTATCCACAAATAAACATTCAACCCCAAACGGAAACCAAAGAAAAAGAAAAAAAGAAATCCATAATTTGTTCATCTGAATTTCTTTTCTTCT
>NC_081544.1:764445-819378 GCF_901000735.1 Corylus avellana | reverse complement strand
TCCTTGACCTGGACAAGGAGGGGATTGAGATAATTCAATCTTGCATGAGCAGCCTAACCCTGGAGTCAACCTTGTTGGAACAAATCAAGGCAGCACAGCTTTCAGACAACGAGTCAACTATAATTCGTGAAGGAATGGAGAAGGGGCTACAACCAGATTTCCAAATCTCCAAGGATGGAGTGTTAAGATTTCGTGACCGAGTGTGCGTTCCCAATAATGCAGAACTGAAGAAGGTCATCTTGTCAGAAGCCCATCAATCCGTATATACAGTCCATCCGGGAAGCACGAAGATGTATCGAGACTTACGCAAAAGCTATTGGTGGAATGGAATGAAGAAGGATATCGCACAATACGTGGAGCGATGCCTGACGTGTCAACAAGTTAAGGCAGAACATCAAAGACCTGCAGGGCCTTTACAACCTCTCCCTATTCCTGAATGGAAATGGGAACGTATTTCGATGGACTTTGTGTCTGGTTTTCCCAATGCTCAAAGTGGTCAAGATGCGGTTTGGGTCATTGTTGATCGGTTAACTAAAACTGCACACTTTCTACCAATCAAGATGAATTACAGTATGGATCGGCTTGCAGAACTCTACATCAAGGAGATCGTACGACTACATGGAGTTCCCGTATCCATTGTATCGGATCGAGATCCAAGATTTACCTCAAGATTTTGGCGAAGTTTACAAGAGGCAATGGGTACAAGGCTAACTTTCAGCACAGCATTTCACCCTCAAACCGACGGGCAAACGGAACGGACAATTCAAACTTTGGAAGATATGCTGCGATTGTGTGTTCTTGATTTCAAGGGGAGCTGGATCCAATATCTTCCATTGATAGAATTCGCCTACAACAATAGTTATCATGCGAGCATTGATATGGCACCTTATGAAGCATTGTACGGAAGAAAGTGTAGGTCACCGATATATTGGGACGAGGTAGGAGAGCGGAAACTACTTGGGCCAGAAATCATCCAAGATACATGTGAGAAGATAACGGTAATAAAGCAGAGATTAGCAGCAGCTCAAAGTCGACAAAAGAGTTACGCTGATACGAGACGACGAGAGCTAGAATTTGAAGTTGGCACAAAGGTCTTCCTCAAGATTGCTCCTATGAGAGGAGTAATGCGATTCGGAAGAAAAGGGAAGTTGAGTCCCAGGTTCGTTGGTCCTTTTGAAATTCTTGAGAAAGTTGGGGCGGTAGCTTATCGTTTGGCATTACCCCCGAACTTAAGTGAGATTCATGATGTATTTCATATATCAATGTTGAGGAAATATGTTCCGGATGCAACACATGTTTTAGAAAGCGAACCCCTTCAAATCCGACCCAACATGACTTACGAGGAGACACCAACAAGAATACTCGATAGAAAGGATCAAGTCCTTAGAAACAGAAGTATATCAGTAGTGAAAGTCTTATGGAACAATCACTCAACAGAGGAAGCTTCATGGGAACTGGAAGAAAGCATGCGTAACAAATACCCTCATTTGTTTGAGTAAGTTTCTTGTAAAGTCTTATTTTATGAAGTACGTAGAATAGCATAATTACTAATTGATTGATGAATATGATAGAATCTAAATTCATGGATATTGTGATAATTAAAGTTTTAATTTCGAGAGCGAAATTCTAATAAGGAGGGAAGATTGTAGCACCTCAAATTTTGAAAATCTTATTTTAGAAATATTAATTTGATGCTATGATTATATTAATATTCATATTAGGCAATGATGTTAATTCTTGGGAAATTTATGATATTACCGAGAGTGATAATTAGAGAATGGTAATTGGTAATAATATGATAGTAAAATGGAAGGTAGAATAATCAATGGTAGGTATAATAGTAGATGGAGATTTATAGATGGATACTAGTAGATGGAGATTTATAGATAAGTGCTAGTAGATGGAGATTTATAGATAAGTACTAGTAGATGGAGAATTATAGATGGAGATTAGTGGATGAAGGTTTATAGATGAAGATTGGTAGATGGAGATGGTTTCCTATAAATAGAGTCCTCACCCTTCACAAATTTCACCACTTCACTCCCTTCTCTTCCACATATTCTTCCTTCTTCCGTTTTCTACTCGGTCTTTCTTCTTTCTGAAAGTGTTTACACGAAACAGAGAGAGAAAGGGCGAGACAAAGCGTTGCAAGAAAGAAAGAACACGAGAGAGAACGGACTTGAGTAATTAGTTTGAAAGATATACTAGTAGTGTTAATCAGATTGGAGCAACTAGATCATTTGACCACTTTTAGCTTCAGTCTAGAGGTAAGTAAATTCACTACCCCTTCTAAAATTACTTCATGTCATGCTATTTATTTATTCTTGTATCAAACTGTAAATGATTATTTTATTTACCTGTCATGGATATATGTTACATGCATGAAGCATTTCTAAAAGAATTATTTAGAAAGTTTCTATTTCTTTAAATGCTTTCTAAGTACACAAGTTTATATTTGGAAAAGTTTCCATTTTTGATAAAAGAAAGTTGAGAAAATAATGATGATTATAAGAAAGAAGAATGATGATAAACCCTCCTACATGTTGCCCTAAGATGCATCAAAAGAAGTACAAAGAGAAGTACAAGAAATGAGTTAAATGTTTATGAAATGAGGGCACATGTATGGAGGAGAGTATTTTTGGCCCCAAGATAAGTAAGGATGAGAGGAGTTCGGTACCGATACTCGGATGGAGGCGAAACCACGGAAGGAGGCTATGCCAGAAGGTGGTATTCCATCAACTAGACCGTTGAGTGCACCAAGAAAGAGTTAATTGACGGTCGGGCATGGCTGTGGCCACAGTTCAGTGCCATGGTCACAAGGACCCGCAACCCTCGTACACAGGGGTAATAGTGTACATGGGCCCTAATATGAGAAAACGATAATATGATTTCAACGATGATATACTATGATGATTTTCAATGATGGTATACTATGATGAATTTCAACGATGATATACTATGATAATTTTCAATGATGATATACTATGATGATTTTCAACGATGATATACTATGTTGATTTATAAAGATGATTTATAGCGATGCATTATGATGATGATGTAATAGTACGTATATGCTACGGAAGATACAATCGTCCATACATGTATTATTATTATGGCTGGATGTATATTTATTTGCGAAAACGATTATCAAAACTGAGAACAGGGAGCAAAACTATTTATGGTTGTGAATTTTACTTGCTGGGCCCCTTTGGGCTCATTCAGTTTTATTTCTTGTTTTCAGGTAGAAAGGACGCTTGAATAGAAGGCCGGAATGGGGGCGGGAATAATTATTAACTTTCAAAGTCTTTTCATATCAATTATTGTAATAATATGATATTCCGCAACTAAAGTTTAATGTTTTCTAATTTCGCTTGTAATAAACTCTTTTGAATAATGTTTTATACATTTATCGTATCCTTTGAAATTAGTGACTGATGTATCTTATGATTCGGGTGTTAACTTTCATTGTAAAGAAGCCATTGAAGGGTAAACTCAAATTTTAACGGGTCGTGATGTTACAATATTGATGAAGCCAACTTGGTTTGATATGACATTACCATTATTAAACAAATTAAATCATATTAAGTATATGGTTCTTGAGACTCACGATTAAAAAGTCTACTAAAATAATCATGTCACATGATGAACATTTCCCCACTATGGAGCCAACTAAAATGAGATCGTGGGGTTGTTGTGTCATTGACAACTCAAGCCTGCATTTCACGAGCGTTATTATTAATCTTGTTTTGTTCTCTTAAGAATCTTTTGTTGAAAGATTTCTATTTTTAATTGAAGTTTACTCCTTCTATAGAATTTTTAAAAAATAAAATAAAAAATTATTGGTTCTATTTTTTATGCTAAACAAACAACCAGCCAATGATACTTAACACGTGTCATACTTAGCCCTTAAATGAACAAAGGGACATGTTTGCATGTCATTGTCACGGTTGTTGTTCTTGTGTTTGGTTACTTGCACGTGTCTATAAATAATAGCATTTGATGATCAAAGGGCTAGACTTTGCCGATAGTCACATCAGTTTGTGAAATATTTATAAAATGTTTATATGGTATATAGATGTACTCTTTGGATAAAAGCACGGTAAGCACCGATATTTTCTCGAATAATGCTAAAAATTATATTTTAACTCCACCACGTTTCTTATGTGATAAAGCCATCCGTCATTAGATACAACTTGTCTAAAAAAAAAAGGAGTGCAATTAAAAAATTGATTGAAACTGTCACATTAGCATGATGAGATCAAAATATAGTTTTTAGCATTACTCAATTTCCTTAACGTTTAGGTTTTCTATATCTATTAAAATAACAAAATACAATAAGATTTATGAGAAAAGCAAAAAGCTAAGAGATATAGAGAATACACAAATTTGAGGGTGTTGAGGCTTTAGAAGCTTACATTCACTACTAGAAAGTGCATTATAGGACTATATGTAAGACTATGTATGAATCATAAATCTCAAGGTTATTAAACCTCATGAGGATAGTAGTAGTAGAATAAATCGTCTTTCAATTTGAAATGACAAGTAACAGTTTTATGTGAATACAGTACTCACACGTTGAGAGTAAGTAGGAGTCTAATAGTAGTTATCCGTCTATGATAGTTATCTGCGTCAGTAAAGACATTTGTATTATTTAAATGATTGTTACCGATTATATAAGAGAGATTGCTTCGAAGTATTCATCAAAGGGCACAACTCTTTTGTTTTGTTATTAGTTGATTCGCATCAAAAGACATATATGAAAAAAAAAAAAAAAAATCCTATATATTATAACAATATAAATGAACTCATCCTAATATATATTCGTTAAAAATTTGTATTGACAATATGAAATACTTACCCAATCTCAACCTAAACAAATATTTATGTGATTAATCCTATCAATAACCATATGCTGGTGACAAAGATTAAAACCATGACAGGCTGAACTCTATAATTATTTGCAAGAAAACAATAAAAAAAAAAAATACTCTATTTATTTCGGTTTAAAATATTTTAAATCAATATTACGACTTTTTTCGCAAGATAAAATATTAAATATAAAATAACTGAAAAATCAACTTGAACGCATTTATCTCGGCACCCGCTCTGGTTCGTGCGTTTGTAGACTAGAAGTAAGAGCGACCAACAACAGAGTGCTTCAAAAG
Source organism: Corylus avellana (assembly GCF_901000735.1). Lineage (NCBI taxonomy): Eukaryota > Viridiplantae > Streptophyta > Magnoliopsida > Fagales > Betulaceae > Corylus > Corylus avellana. The sequence goes on along the minus strand of NC_081544.1, from coordinate 814,213 downwards.
ACACAGGGAAAGCAGAGGATGGAAACTTCGCTGCCACCGATTGCTTCGTGGTTTGGTGGGTTTTGAAGCTTTGGGTCTCCGACGCCTGTGCTTGAGAATTTTAATACGGCACCGTTTTTGGTTGACGTTACAGTAGGAGAATAGCTTCCTTTGCATGCTCCATTAAATTAATGGAGTATTTATAGTTCGTATTATTCTCTTATTCATTCCTTACTTTACTTTCAAACTTCTTTTTGTAATCTCAAAAAGCTCTCTCTTTTCCTCTCTCTCTCTCTCTCTCATAATACTTTCTGCGCGTGCTTTGGGTTTTCCCGGAAAGCAAAACAGCAAAAGGAAATATGAAGACTTTCAATTCTGTAAGCTCTCCCTCTCTTCTCTCTCTCTCTATATGCCAACACGCATGTGTATGTATATCCTCTGCATGATTATGCGTTCAAATTCTTAGCCTTTTGTACTTGTACTTTCAGTTTTAATTGTACTTAACTATTTATTTATTTATTTTTTTAATTTTTAATGGGGTTTTTATAAAATTATACTTAAGTTTTGGGGTTATGAAAACAAATTGATACTGGGTTTTCGAGGATATGATCGATGGTAAATTTTTTGTTATTTTTATTTTTTGAAGTTCGAGTTTGTTATTGTCTTTTACTTCCCGTTTGGTTGATGAGAAAAAAGAGTATACAGAGGAGAAGTGTTTTTGGAAGTGGTTGTTTGGTTGATTTTTGTGTTCGATTTTACAATTTCTTGTGATTGGTTATGTGTGTTTGGTAACTGGGAAATTCGTGTAAATCATTTGAACGACGACTTGGGTCAAAAAGTATTACAAGGTGATGTGTGCTTGGTAACTGGGAAAACTCGAGAGAAGGAAAACAAATAGAATTTACGTTCTTATTTAGTATTTGAATTGACTGTTAAAGCTTCTTATTTTGCTTATTTCGTTTTTGCTGCAGACCTCTCTGTCTTTCTTTTTTCTTTTCTTTTATTTTTTACCTTGCGAATTTGGTTGACTTGGAACTCCTTGAATCATATGTTGAGCGTAATAACTCTCCTAATAATATATGCATACTTTTCTATATTTTCCAAATTTTGACCCGTTGTAGTAGTTGAGAAATTTGAGGAGAAGAAAAGACAATAATTTCGCGTGTTGTTTTCAGCAAGTACAGCTGTACAGGTTCTTGTTCCCACGGGTCCCAGAAATTAATTGATTCATAATTCAAAGTGTTCATCCATTTTTCAAAATTGAGTGACTATTGTTCATTAATGTGATTCTCTTCAACCAAGTCATGGATACTGGTTCAGTGACTTAAAGTTTGGGAGAATTCTTATGATACTTACGACCACTTCTATTTTTTTTTTTTTTTTTTTTTAAATTGCTCTTAAAATATATTTTATAATGCTTCTGTGCTTCATTCAAAATTCATGATTGGATCATTGAGCAAAGAATGTGACTACAACTTCGCATGTTATTATGCTTTTTTTTTTTTTTTTTTTTTCAGGCTTCTGTACTTTCAGATCTAAAGAATAGGACATACCTCTGCAGTTTCTTAATTATAGCATCTTTGATTTGTGGTGCTTACTTCATTGGTAATTCCTTTGTTGCAAAGGAGTACAAAGATGTATGTATTTCTAACAGAGCTTCTTTTTAACTATTACTTGTTAGTCATATAGATTTTAATTTGAGGGCCACTGAAAGTCTTGTTCAATTAAAAAGGATATGCTTTGACTTGTTCAGGTTGATATTCATATGTTTTTGAAGGAAAGTATATGGGGCTGATGTTATCAATTTTGTTTAGAAAACCTTCCGAGCATCAAAATTTTCAATTCCATTTCAAATTATGTAACTTTATGTCAAATGATTTTATTAAGTTTGGTTAAGGCTTTAATGAAAGCACCAACATAGGTTGGCCTATAAGCCAGAAGTTGCAACCAGAAACTTATTGAAAATTTTGACTTCTGGCATGGAAGCAATATTTCTTCATCTTTTTATGATACCTTGCAAGGCTAATCCACAGAGGAAGAATTTGAGATAGAGAATGTAATAAGTTGGAATTGAAAGTGGCATCACTAGATATGATCAACTTGCTGCTTAACTTATAATTCTTATGGCAAGACTAATTGGTGTTGATGACTCCATGACTTAAATATATGTAAATCTTAAGTTGAAAGACTCTTTGATGTGATAGTCTAGAACTTTAAAAACACCACTTACTAATTTAGTCTCTTAAATTTGTTTTTTAGGGAGAAGTCTCTTAAAGTTAAAGTCAAATTTCTAGGTGTTAAATTGAATTGGTATTATTAAACCATGAATCCTAGGTATAATAGTATTATTGGAGATTGCAAGATGAAGTAAGGTTTTCTTTTTGAAATTCCCACATCCCCTTTCATCCTATTCTGATCTCTTTGTCATATTTGGCTATGGATTGGCAGATATCTCTTGGGGCGGCACAAACTGTTATTGATTAAATAATTGGCTTGGTTAGATTATTTGTTTTTTTGAGTTCTTAAACTCATGATTAAATGTTTTGTTTAGACGTGTCAGAATTAATTCTACTGCTCTTGGTCATCATTCTCTTTCATACTGTATGAGTCAGATATAAAACTTTTCATACTGCTGGCTGTCCATGTCTCGAAAATTTGAAATGTTATGTAATTACTGAAGGATAAATCAAATATCGTGGGCAATTAATCTGGGTGTGAGTCGCCTAACCTTTATATTTTTTCAAAACCTGTAATCAAACTTTGAATTTGCACGGATAAATCAAAAAGATTCGTAAGAAGGATCATAACTAATTAACATACATCATAATACTTCTTGAAATCACATGTGCAGAGATTTACAAGATGGAGAATGATTCCTACTAAAGAGAATTTAAAGTCTAAGACATGCAAGGTCTGTCTCTTTTTTTTTTTTTTAATTTTTTTTAATTTTTAATTATTTTTATTTCTTTTATAAAAGAAGTCCTTTCTGTAATAGCATATTAAGTTGAGATGCTTTATAATTTATCTTTCTCCTCTTATTCTTCCCCAAAATACCTTAGAATCATTGCAGGCCTCCTGGGAGTGAGGCATTACCTGAAGGAATTGTTGTCGAAACATCTAACTTGGAAATGCGACCATTATGGGGTTCTGTTCCAAAAAATGTAAGTGAAGCCACTGCTGAGATTCTCAATGTTTGGCTGGCTTAATTTATCAGATATTTTGTATTATTTCACAACAATTTTGTTGTGGTTGTTTTAAATCACATGATAATTGACATATGGTGTTACAAATTGCTAAGAGTCATGCATACACTTTCATGCACTAATCTGTTGATCTTCTTGGCTTTTTTGTGTAATTTTTTTTAACACATACCTTGTAATATTTGTGTCAGAACAATGCAAATCCTTCTGTTAACTTGTTAGCCATTCCAGTTGGAATCAAGCAAAAAGACTTAGTGAACCAAATTGTGAAAAAGGTATAGGTTTTCCTTTAATTTCCCTGTGCTTCCAGAATCTTCTCTTGATATTTGTGTCTAATATCTGTGCATTCTATTGCAGTTTCCTTCAAGCAATTTTGTTGTGATGCTTTTTCATTATGATGGTGTTGTGGATGAATGGAGGGATTTAGCTTGGAGTGATCGTGCCATACATGTGTCTGTAAAGAATCAAACAAAATGGTAATGTTGACTCTTCCTAGATGGTTGTTTATAAATTACAATGGGAGGTGGCCATGTCTTGAGTTTATATGCATAAGGGGACTCTTTTAATAAAACAATACCATGTGATATGTAGGTGGTTTGCCAAACGTTTCTTGCATCCAGATATAGTTTCTGAATATGATTATATATTTCTTTGGGATGAGGATCTTGGAGTTGAGAATTTTGACGCAAAACGGTAAGTATTGTTTTCTGTTAATTTTCTGGAATGATATTGCAATCCTGTATTGCCTACTCTGAAACTCCACCACCAGCCTTTGTTGCATCAATGCCTTGAATAAAATATGTTACTCCGAATATTGAAATAACAATCTTGTGTGGAATAAGAAGACAGATAAGATTCTTAGAAATGTGGAACTAATGATCATCACTATTACTGTTTTTGGAATAATAAACTTTACATCTCATTTTCGTTTTAGAACAATATTTTTTATGATATGCATCTAACTCAATTTTTGTAATTATTATTTGAAAATATAGTTTTTATTTTTTATTTTTTATTTTATTTTTATAAGTAAAATGTAGTTGTTATACCATAGGATGTGTGGAGATCACAGAACATATATTGTATTGGAAAGCAAATCAAGTATAACAGATGATAGTAGGAGAAATAATCCCAGCTTCATACCTTGGACATATTAACAACATAGTAGAGTTTTGTTCTCTTTCTTTTTTTCCCCCTTCATGGAGGTCGATTTAGACTTTAAACTCAATATGCTGAATATCTTGCAGATATCTATCTATTATTCAAGAGGAGGGACTTGAGATATCACAGCCAGCACTTGATCCTGTTAAATCAGAGTTGCATCATCCAATTACTGTACGTAGAAGCAGATCAAGGGCGCATAGGTCAGTGTACTTTTCCAGAACAAACGGGTTGCTGCATGATTAGATCTATACTCTAATTAATCTTACTGCAACAACAATTAGATCTATACTCTAATTAAGGGCTAATACTCACCATGGTTACACCCATCAGTCTATGGGTTACCTTTCAAGAGGGGGAAACAAAATTGCAGGGTTAAAACTTAGAGATATTGTAGGCATAAGGTACTTGATCAAATGTTTATTGAGCTGCAAGGTTATTGGAAAAGGCTTTGTGTTTCCTTGTGCTTCTATTGAATTTAGTTGAGTAGTCACATATGAAGATTTGCAGCTTTTTTTAATGCAACAAGGTCTTTTTGTCATCACTTGCATGGTAGTGGTATCTGTTTTAATATATGCCAAATCTTTAGCAATTGTGGTAATTGACTTTTATAGAGTAAGATTGTCATCAGTTTCTTTAAATTGGATCCAAATGTATGCGATATAATTGAACTTATCAAAAAAAAGAAAATGTATGCGATATAATTGAGTTTGGCCCATTTTCATGTAATTTTTTAACAAATTGAGTTTGACCCAGTTTCACGTAATTTTTTAACAAATTGAGTTTGACCCAGTTTCACTTAATTTTTGAGCAGAAGGTATTATAAGTTTAAAGGCAGTGGCAGGTGCGACGACCAGAGCACTGATCCTCCATGCGTGGGGTACGGAATCACCAACTCTATAGCTGTGTGGTTGTTCTATCATTTATTGCTTTTTCCTTCTCATAAATTTTAATATTGCTGAACAAATTCTTTGTTTTTAATAAAACGTGTTATGCAGTTGGGTGGAAATGATGGCACCCGTGTTCTCAAGGTTAGCTTGGCGATGTGCGTGGTACATGATCCAGGTATAAAATACTCAACCACTGTATGAACATTGAAAGGCATAATGGAAGGGAGTTTTGCAAATTAAAGTGAATGGATGACGGTATAATGAGGATTTCTTTCACATCTAATCAACCATATCAGATTGAATTGCTTAAGTCGGCATCATTGATTATGTCCAGCCTACTTTACGTTGATTAATGCAGAATCTTTTTATTCTTGCTACGTTAGACAAGAACATGTCAACCATATTTTTTTAATCAGTTGAGAATTGTAGACGTGATAGTGGGATAATATTTTTGCTGTCCAACTGATATGAGTTTCTTACATCAAAACAAATCTCTTACTATGGGTTCAATGTGGACCTGGCTTGAAACTAACCTTCTATTATTGAATTAGAACTTAAATCTGCATGACTCATGTGATACAGGTAACCTGAATCCACCCTGTAAAGCTAACTGTGATAGAAACCACCTTTAAATGGTACATAAAAATGTCTTGGAAAAATCAGAAAACTTTAGATAATAATAATAGAATCAGACTGGTCAAGTCTGAGGAGACTAACCGTAAATTCAATCTGGATCTGCTTGCTTTGAGACGGGATTTTTTTTGCTCTCAACTTTGGACTGCATCTTCCTTTATGGTAAGTTTTCTTTAATGGTTTTTGTCCTTTTCAGAATGACTTGATCCATGCATGGGGCCTCGATAGGAAGCTCGGCTATTGTGCCCAGGTAACTATTTCTTTCCTAGAGCTTCTTATATTCAGCTCCATTGGGAATCTTTGTGATGTTTGGACTATTTTTCAGGGTGATCGAACGAAAAGAGTTGGTGTTGTTGATTCTGAGTACATAGTTCATCTGGGCCTTCCCACACTTGGTGCCTCAGATGGAAATACGGTGAGTCATCTTTGTATGTAGCACTATCTTAGGAGTTGGTTGGTCAAAAAAATACTGAAATAGTTGTCTTGATAGTTTCCTTTTTGCGTCAAACATATTTGCTGCAGATCACAGCATCACAAGTTTAATAAATTTACCCACAATCACGTGTCTTTTTATATACTTGTGATTATGTACTGATGAGGACACATAATTTTAATGATCAATAATTTTGATCTGCCTGGCAGGCTACTCACTTTCTACTATCTGCTTATTCATGCAGTTAAGCAATCATTCCCTGGATCATTCTTTAAAAGAGACGTCAAATCCACCAGTGCCGGTACATTTATCTAAAGCTAAAGTTGCCTTCTAAAAGATATTTCATCTATGTAAACTGAGTGTTTTTTTTTATAAAATTAATTTTGTAGGCACCATCAGACTCCCAAAAAGTCGATCCTAGATCTCTAGTAAGTGCCAGTGACATTTTTTTGCTAATATGAATGCTGCAAAGTTCTCTCTCTCTTCCATTCTATATCGTCAGCGACCACGAATCCAAAAACTAATTACTGAGTAACGAATCGTATGCAGGTCCGGTGGCAGTCCTTTGTTGACATGCAAATCTTCATGGCAAGGTGGACTAATGCGTCGAAGGAGGATAATTGTTGGGTTGATCCTTATCCACAATCGGGGAACCAAAGAACAAATTGATTTGATTTATATAGCCTTCATCCAAGCAAAAGGCAAGGTTGCTGACTGTTCTCATAAACAACCTCAGTCAAAAATCGAACAAGCATCCCATGTACACCATTTTTGTGGTACTTCAAAAGGTCAAAACCACTGATGTCTTGTTCTTTTGGATCTTGCAAGGAGCTTGTGACCTGGTATCACTGGCCATTGTATCATATGGATTTTGCCCTGGCCAGGAGCTAACCAATTCTGCTGTCCAATTTAATTTGTATCATTCATTTGGTGAAAATTATAGAAAACGATTTTCCATTACAGATGAAATATGAGAGATCCACGGGACACATGAAATTTTTTCCAAGGATTGTTGATAACCTTTTCAATACCAATGTATTTTTTTTTTTTTTTGTGTGTGTGGTTGAAAGTTGTTGTATAACGATGTAATTATTTAGGCAATTGGGTCTTTGTGGATCTTCAATTTAGTTGTACAACTTGTTCTTGATGCATCTCCAATGTATATATATTCATGTTTTCTGACAGTTGATGTTTCAGATTCTAGCTTTATATTAAGAGTAATTCTAGCTTTAACAAGAATTGATATGAGAGTTAACTGAGATGAACATGTTAGTATTGTAGAATAAAATTGTAGTTTTTAGCATTAATTTATTAGTTACTAGAGTAATGCTAAGAATTACATTTTTATCTCACAACTATCAGACAATGCTAATATATTAGTCACAACTAACTCTTGAACCAGTCCTTATTTGTTGGGACTGTCACGTCAATATTATGGGGTAAATGATATATGATTGTGTCACATCATACTAAACAACAAAGTTAATTTGCAAGCAAAGCAAGCCTAAACTAACCATTCCTGCAACTTAAAATTTTGATTTTGGCGTAAAGATATGGGGAAAAAGGCGATTTTTGCCCCTGTGATTAAAATAATGTTAGAAATTATATTTGTATTTTATAATTATTTTATGAATAATGCTAGAATGAAGACTCTTATTTTCTTTATGTCATTTTAAATGTGATATGACTTTTTTTTTTAGACATGTTGGCACAAGAGAAGGAATGAGGGATTCGAATTAGTAACCTTCTTTCATGAGGTGTAATTCCCAGCTACTTGAGTTACCTCTTGAGGACAAATGTGATGTGACTTTTAAACCACCAATAAATCAAAATTCAATAATGATAATCTCAAATTTAATAGTGATTTTATAAAGCATTTCCCTAAAATTAAATTTTGACAATTTGATGGTTTTTTATTGTCATAAATCTATATATTAAAGAAAAAAAAATTCAGGACATTTTCCCATGAAAAATAGACATTAAGAGACAACCTTCCACTAAACCTTTCTCATACCCACTAGGGTTTAAGCAATTAACCCTTCCATTTTTCTGTCTCTCCCTCAAACACACAAACACAAACACACTCACAGAGAGAGACACCAACATGTCACTCTTTCGCCTCGTCCTCCTCCGCTCTCTCCGCCGCTCCTCGGCCACCTTTTCCCCCAACCCACAAACGCAAACCTTAACCCCACTTCTCAATCATCTCCAAAGCCCCAACACCGAATTCCAAACCACATCGACGCGCGGCTTCGCGTTCTCGTCGGCAGAGGAAGCCGCAGCGGAGAGGCGGCGCAGGAAGCGCCGGCTGCGTATCGAGCCGCCTCTGCACGCGCTCCGGCGCGATCAGGGCCCGCCACAGCGTGACCCAAACGCGCCCCGGCTGCCGGACTCGACGTCAGCGCTGGTGGGGCCGCGGCTGAACCTCCACAACCGCGTGCAGTCGCTGATTAGAGCTGGCGACCTGGACGCCGCCTCCGCCGTGGCGCGCCATTCCGTGTTCTCCAACACCCGACCCACCGTCTTCACTTGCAATGCCATCATAGCTGCCATGTACCGCGCCAAGAGGTATGTGTGTGTGTCTGGTGTTTGTGGAGTTTTGAACATAAAGGCCTAGCTTTTTTGTTCGAGTAGTTTGATTATAGTTCAGGTATCCACTACACCTACTTCGCTGTGATGGGGGTGTATGTTGATTGTAAAGGTTTTAAGGTAGAGACACAATTTTTGTTTCTTAGAATAGTTTGATTGATTCAGGTGCAGTGAGGCTAGTGTTATATTCGCCACATCTTATTTGAGCAATACAGCCTGTCTGCCTGACGATTTTCTTTATTTTTGTAACTAATTATTTTGATTTTTTTTATCGTAATACGCATATTTTTGTTTTTATCGGTTTTTGCTGGTTTTAAATTTTGATATGATACCCAATTCTTCTTTTATATTTTTGGTTTTGGTGTTGAATTGGGATTCGACATAGTGGTTAAATGTGACTATTTTGATTGATATAGGTACAATGATGCTGTTGCTCTATTCCAATACTTCTTCAACCAATACAATATTATTCCGAATGTTGTGTCTTACAATAATTTGATTAATACCCATTGTGATGAGGGGAGGGTTGACGAGGCGATGGAAGTTTATCGCCATATTATTGAGAACGCACCATTTAGTCCGTCATCGGTCACATACCGGCACTTGACAAAAGGGTTGATTGATGCAGGACGGATTGAGGAGGCAGTGGAACTTTTGAGGGAAATGTTGAATAAGGGGCAGGGTGCGGACTCATTGGTTTATAACAATTTGATTAAGGGGTTTCTAGAGTTGGGGAATCTGGATAAGGCGAATGAGCTTTTTGATGAGCTTAAGGAGAGGTGTCAGGTTTATGATGGGGTTGTGAATGCAACATTTATGGATTGGTTTTTTAATCAGGGGAAACCGAAGGAGGCGATGGAGTCATATAAATCCTGGCTGGATCGCCAGTTTAAGATAGTGCCTGCGACTTGTAATGTTCTTTTGGAGGTGTTGCTTAAGCACGAGAAGAAAAAGGAGGCTTGGGCGTTGTTTGATTTGATGTTGGATAATCACTCCCCGCCAAATTCCCAAGCAGTGAATTCGGACACGTTTAACATAATGGTTAATGAGTGTTTTAAGCTTGGCAAGATTGAGGAGGCAATTCCCACATTTAAGAAGGTGGGAGTGAAGACAAATTCGAAGGCTTTCCAAATGGATGTTGCAGGGTATAATAATATCATTTCTCGATTTTGTGAGAATGGGATGTTATCAGAGGCGGAGATGATGTTTGCAGAATTGACAGCAAAGTCATTGTCCCCAGATGTCACAAGTCATAGGACTTTAATTGATGCATTTTTGAAAGCGGACAGAATTGATGATGCTTTAAAGGTGTTCAATAGAATGGTAGATGCTGGCTTAAGGGTAATTGCTAATTTTGGCAACAGGGTATTCGATGAATTGATCAGGAATGGCAAGGTAATGGATTGCGCACAGATTTTGTCTAAAATGGGAGAAAAAGATCCAAAACCAGATCCTACTTGCTATGAGGTTGTGATAAAGGGACTTTGCAATGAAGGTATATTGGACAAGAGCCAGGATTTACTGGGCGAGATGATGAGGTATGGTGTTGGACTTACTCCTGCATTGCAGGAATCTGTAAGTGAGGTGTTTGGGAAAGCTGGGCGTGGTGAAGAGATTGAGAGACTGTTACGTATGAATTGGTGGGGATCTGCACATGTGCAATCAAGAACACCTCCTCGAACAGCAGGACCTTCTCATCCACCTTTGGGACCCCCTCAAATGACAAGACCTCAACACCCACCATCTGAATATGCTCAAATGGCCAGACCACAGTACACACCATCTGGACCCCCTCAAATGTCCGCACCACAGTACCCGCCATCCAGATCCCCTCAAATGACATGGCAGCACCACTCTCCATCAGGACCCACCCAAATGCAGCAGCACTTTCCATCTGGACCTCGTAATATGGCCGGACTACACCACCCACCAGCAGGAACCCCTTCAATGACAGAACCACATAATCCACCATCTGGACTGACTCAAAAGGTAGGGCTATCAGGACCCACGCAAATGGCATGGCAGCAGCACTCTCCATCTGGACCCTCTCAAATGGCATGGCAACAGCACTCTCCATCAGGACCCTCTCAAACGGCATGGCAGCAGCACTCTCCATCAGGACCCTCTCAAATGGCATGGCAACAGCACTCTCCATCAGGACCTTCTCAAACGGCATGGCAGCAGCACTCTCCATCAGGACCCTCTCAAATGGCATGGCAGCAGCACTCCCCATCTGGACCTCCTCACATAGCTAGACTCCAGCACCAACCATCAGGAACCCCTCTAATGACAGAACCAAGTTATCCACCATCTGGAGTGAGTCAAATGGAAGGGCTGCGGCACCCACAGCCAGGACCTCCTCAAAGGAATGGACCCTATCAATCGTCATCAGAAATTCCTCTAACTGCAGAACAGGTAGCAGCAGCTTAGTTTGATACTCTGATATTAGGTCATTGATATACTGGTTCTCCTTTGTTCCAATTTCAAACAGGGCAGGGAGATGGCCACATCATTGTTATATCTCAAGTGTCTCTTTGTGCTTTAAGTTTGTGGTGGTCTGTTTCACTTGAGCATAATAATGTTGGACTTGTGACTATTCAGTCCCTCTATGTGTTATGCTGACATGACGAGCTAATTATTTTTGTACCCTGCTTCTACACATTTATTACATATGTTCTTATTCTTAAATAATCTCGATGATCATGAATCCTATGTGTTGAATTATGTGCTGAACCTGGATATGAGATGCATTTTTACAGAAGAATTAGCATGAAGAGCACGCATAACTCATTGTATATAAATTATTTGGATTGCATTTTGATGCTGATTTTGCTATGATTATGCAGCATATGTGATTCGACTGTTTGAACCAGCTGAGTTGGGTTGTATGCTTTATATGTTGCATTGTTTTGTATAAGTAGGGAATTTTTGCTAAATCTATATAATTATGTGCTGAACCTGTATGGAACCGATGCCTTTGGTTGTAAAATAATTTTTCTGCCCACTATGAACTTATATTTTATTATATGATTTTGCAAGGTATATTTCCATCGTGAAAATCTGTAAGTTTCCATATTCTTGTCTGAAGGGGGGCATGTGCACCACAAATGCGAGAACAAAATAAAAAATAAAATATAAAAAAAATTAAAGTTTTGCTTTACTACATTATGAGTATGGTTCTTTAGTGAAATAATATATTTGTGCATCCTATGATGAAAAATAAATAGTTGTACCAAGTGGATAAATATTTTATGTTAAAAAAAGGAACATTTCTCAGCACTTTGAATATCAATCGTGTGTAAGTTTTTCTGTTGTGAGTAATTTCCGTAAGTGTAACTGGTTTCTTATAGCTATTTCACGTGAGGGAAACTAAATCATAGACATCTGAAATGAGAATCTTTTTGTCTTCAGAAATTTTTCAAATGAATTGGCTTTAAGTGTAGCTTCAACTTTCTCTCATGGGCCTAATGTTACAAATACAAAACACTTTTTTTGCATGCTCCAACGTGCAAGTTAGTGTTCTGGCCTAGGATCATTTTTTTTTTAATAATCCAGTTTTAATCAGGAATATTTAGGAGTTTATTCAGAATTGTCTTATGTGACCACAGAAACTGCTTTGATGTCTATATAGTGGGGAGCTGCAAGGGTATTAGTAGTCAGTGTAAAAAAATGTGTTCCCCCCCCCCCTCTCCAAGGTGTCACCTCATTATATACAATCAATCTGAATTCAGGCTATTTCTGTATTTCAGGATCTTGTGCGGGAACCGGTTTGTGCTAACAGTATCAGGAAGTTGTGAAATTATGAATGCTTTTATGCCTGTGTATTTTGATAAATCGCAGTGTAGTTGTGGACATTTGCTTTGATGTTTGCTCTTCCCATGCAGAACATGCGAAAAGTTAAATGTTTGCTTCGAGAAGCTTTCTAGTTTTTCAACATCAACAAGTACTTTCACACTTTGATTCCTCACAACTCAATCTAAATTATCAACTCGTTCACTCGGTGCCGAGCAATGCAAGGCGTGCAACAAAAGCAGAGAAGATTGTGTAGTAGATATCATTGCTATATTTATACTAAATTCATTTGGCTAGGTTTTGAGGCTTTTCTAGATATAATTTTTTTGTTTTGTTTTGCTACCCTTTTGTCTTCTCTAGGCTCTTGTTTGTATTGGCTTCCCCAACTTGGCTTTTAAGCCTGTTGTTTTTTGGGGTTGGCTTGCTCTTGTTGAATATTTTCAATAAAGTTATTACTTAATAAAAAAAATTAATGTTTATACTCATTCGAAAGGAGGGAAATCATGATGTAAGGGGGTTAACATATTCCCATGTTTAAGGTCAAAACATGATATCGACTGCCATGGCGGGAGTAACGGAAAGGGCTAGAGAGAGAGAATGAGCCAGCAGTGCAAGCATCTTTGGAATTTGCAATGTACAAAGTTTTACTCAAATTGGGTTAGAAGAATTTTTTCTAGTTTAGTCTATTAAATTTATGCGTTTAGAATGTACGTGATTTTTGGAGGTATTTTAAACAGAGTATGAGATTTTCTTGCATGTATTTTGAATGATATGCTAGTTTAATAGAATGGGTTGAAAAATGTTTGTCCAACCCAATTTCTCGTTCATTATCTTTTTTGATTTTTCTTTTCAAAATAAAAATATTAACAATCAATCTAAAACCAAAAACACTTGAAAATTATTTTTTCCTTTATACTACGTCAGAATTTTTTTAAAATAAATTAAAAAAACCTTAAAAAAAATTAAAAAACAGAGGTTTTTTTTTAAAAAAAAATTCAGAAAAGGTAGGCCTAAGATGAACTATAGTTATTCTACCGCACCAATAATAGCACTTGCCCCTTGGGTGCTGCATAAGAGGGGCTAGATGATGAAACTGCAGGCACTCTCTCAAGTTCTACAGAATCATAACTTAATCTAACCTAATAAGGCATCAGTAAACTTATGACAACTAATATTAATAAGATTGATGATTCCCATTTTGAGAGTTAAACTCTCATCTTAGTACTTGGCCAACTACTTTAAAGATTTTCATGAGCCACTAAACCACGATAGATGGAAGCCTAGTCTCAGGTTGTGGTCATATTACTTTGCTATTGACCCTATTGGCTATAACCTGGAAAGCAGAAAATTAACTTGAACGCCACTCCCGTACATGAACAAGAAGTTCGAGCATTTCATAGAATTTCGGACTTCAGATCAAGATAGCATCCACACGTATTACAAGCAGAACGGTATCATTCAATACTTATTTTCCCTAACTCAACCAACTTCACTTGAAAAGGTAGTATTTGAATAGCAAAATCAATTACGTGCCACATGAACATGGACATAAAAGATTATTCAGGATTTAATGGTAACATTTATCTCTATATTAATGATTTTTTTTTTCCTCTAAAGGGCTGACAAATTCTCCTCTCAAAATTTGTGCAACAATGAGATATTCTCTTACAAAACTACCTGTACATTTATACCAAAACAAAAATCACTGAGCCAACAGTACTATGGTTGGCAAACCACCAATAATGCCCTAACAAAATCGAGAAACTCTGAAAAAATTTCTAAAAAAATCTCTGCAGAATCAGAATTTTCAAAATTCCATTATTGTTGAGGTGAGGTTGAGCAAAGGTTCCAGTGCACTTGGAGCAAACTTCCGAGCAAAGAGATAACAAACAGATGTCATCTCAGAATTATAACGACAGAGTGTGCCGTTATTCCTTATAGACTGTATAAAATCTTCTGTAATATTTGCTTTTTCATACTTTGCCGGGTGAGGACCCGACACTGACCAATCAACCCAAGTCACGGTCCGATTCGAATTCTGCGAACCATGGAACATGTTCAGGTAAGTTGGAATATAATGTTCATCTGGGTAGCAAGCAGGTAGACAATGTTTCCTGAAGAGGGTGTAGTACATGGTGTCAGCAATGATACTAACAGCCAGCGCGCGGTGAAGTTCAAACCATTGAGACCCTTTCCGCCATTGACGGAGATTTATATAGGGAAGCATGTGGCGACTGTAGCGACCGCGTCCATATCGGGAAGGGTCATCATATGACTCAACAAAGCTGTGTGCAGAACCAGTAAGATATTTGTAGACAGTTGGGAAGTTATAGACCGGGATGCAGCTCTCAGAAAGAAGAACAAATCGCTCATTTGAAAAGTCAAGCAGGGCATTGGCTAGAAGGCGTCTCTCAGCATCAGATAGTGTTGCTGTTCCCCATCTAACATTCTGAAGAAGAACAAAAATGGTTCAGTGGAAAATACATGCATTTTTTTTAAAGAAGTTAAATACTTACTTTGCAAAGCTTAAATTCTAAATGTCATTATAGAAGAATCTGGCAATTTCTTTTTACTGCTATGTAGAAAAAAAAGAAAACAAAAACTTACATATTATTCATTACTTAGTAATGAAAATCCATATGTTTCCTGTGTGCAGGTGTGTGTGTGTGTGTGTGTGTGAGAGAGAGAGAGAGAGATGCTTGCTTGGAGAAAAGATAAAGAAATAACTTTTTAATGCTCACTTCAATGGAACAAATTTATTAGAAATACCGACAACATGATGCAGATGACATTGTCCTGAGTTTTCAGTAACATAAGGAGCCTTCTTTTGAACCATTGAAGGGAGCATTAAAAAGTTTCAATGGAATAGTGTACCATCACCGATCATCAGATTTTGGAGTTTTAATGGAATAGTATACAATAATCCAAGATAAAAGAGAAATGTTATTTAGTAAATTGTTATACGATTAAGATGATATGACAATGATATCAGCTATTGACTTTTCTTTTTACGACCCGTTATTGATCTAAAGACTAATTTCTACTACCATGTCATCCCAGTTATATGGTAATCATATAGTAATCTACTAAATAAAATTACTTCAGATAAAAATGCATGCTACAGGTTCATATGTAACAATATGGATTCTCTTCAATTAGTATCCACAACTCCAGTAAAATAGGGAGAACTAATGCATATTAGGTATCCCCTAAACATGGAGATCAGGCACCACTTGAGCTAAAAATTTAATCCAGGAAAATTTGGTCTGATACCACTGGCACTTTTTCCAGTGCGTCTCTATAAGTGTGCAAAGGGTGTTGGCAACTACTTAGGAAAGAAAAGTTTATGTATCAATGAAGTTACTATACCTGTTCATTTAAAATTAGCTTCTCGATGAAATGTGAAGTCCATCAAGATATATACATAGCAGAGTGAAGATAATTTCAAATTCTTTTGGCACTACTGGTTAACATGGATGCTTCCTATCTTACAAAGGGGGGAATTCATAATCGTAACCCCATGATCGATTATGCCTATACTGACTCATGTCACCAACTCTAGTCATTGCATTGTGTCCTCTGTCCATCATCCTCAACTCTCATTCAACATTCTCTTAAAGAGAGTATACTTCATTATTAGAGACAGAAAAAACAAAGGCCAAGGCTCACACAACCTCTTTTCGCTTTACAATTTGAATCCCTTATACAGGAAAGCAACATTTGTTGCCATATCCAGCATTTGACTGGTGTTTGCCACATGTTGGCAATGGTGTAATTTGTTAAATCTTGGCAACATCAAGGTATATCCAAGCATGTTGTGTAAGTTCCACATACAAACTTGGGGCTTGTTTGCTAATTTTTCTAGGATTGCTTTTCGCTTTTTAGCAAAAAGCACAATCATTAACAAACAATTCAACACACAAAACACTCAAAACTGCTTTCACCTTTATGTTATATCACAACCAAAAGGCCAAAAACACATTCCAAAGAGCATTAGCAAGCAAGCCCTCAATGTCCGACACAAAAGTATATGTGCTTTAGAATTCTCCATGCTACATAGTAATTAGGCTGTCACCAAGCCTACTAAACTGCTTACTACATACCTTAGTTCCTAGGTATCCAATGGCAGCAGGCACGCTATGGAACACCCAGCCGATGTCCGGGCAACAAGTGGTGGTCCAAGTGATTGCCTACTCCATCGTTGATTAAAGCCTAGCGTGGGTTGTTCAGCAAGCTGGACAAGTCACAAAGCAATATATAAAATAAAACATACACTAACTCCAAAACTGAAAAGATGATCCACAATTAACCAATCCGATCATCTTCACTTCTTTTTCTCTTGGTTCTTGGTTGGACCCAATAATTAGTAGTTCCTGAGAATCATTAGTTTTAACAGGAATAATAATTTAAAAACATGTCTTAGTTTCCCTTTTCAACCTTCTAAGGGAAGAAATGAAAACGGTAAGGTCCAGCTGCATTGCAACTTAAGTTTACTGATTCAAACTTCAAGTTTTAGCAGTACACTAAGAATCTGTCTGGGATTGCATTAAAAAGTTTAAAACGTACTTTTAGTACATAAAAAATTGGTCTGTTTGATAAAAAATTCAAAAAATAAAAAAACTTATTTAACTTCTTTTTTTTCCTCAAAAAAGGCCAAAACGTACGTTAAAAATGAAATTTTTTCTAAAAAGTTCTTTTTTATTTTAAAAGCTCTATTTTTCAACACAATCACAAATATGCTATCAGTTTCAAACTCAACCCAAGAACTTCAAGCATAATCCACTACACTTCTAGTTTCTCCAATACACTCAGTTTATAGCTACTGCAATTAAAAATAAATAATAATAACAGGATTGATGGAAACTCAACCAACACAGTGTACTTCAGAACCAGATTCCCAACTTCAGCCTTCTTTGAACAGCATCCTCAATCAAACAATTAATATCAATATCCCTAGGCACCAAAAGAGGTCAACTTGAGGCATCCTATTTGCTTCAAAATTAGCCATTGCTAACCATCATTCCTTTGTCTTATAAGATTGAGTTTCAGTACTTTGAATTGGTCTATTGCTAACGAATTCATCCTTTACCAACAAACCTAAAGTTTCTGGCCAACTAATAACAATGAAATACAACTCTTGTTTTTCAAGTGACAGTAGGAAAGATCATAATTAGCAATTAAATATCAACTTCATAATAATTTGAAGTACCCCATATTTGCATCGGGCTTCAAGGCCATATATAACCTTCCCTGCAATGTATCATGTGAATTACTGGAAAAAGTTCTTTTCCATTCACAAGCACATAAACATGCTTCATATTTCCCTCTTCCATCCTAAATAAACTTGTTGATCTCCCAAGTAAGAAACCCAAGAAACATCCATACCCATTCCAAAATACAAAGTTCCATTCCAAAGTGACTTCAACATTTCTTTTTCCAACACATTGATCAACTTCTTTTACTCATTACCCCGCACATAAAACAAAACTACTACAAACCCACAACAACAATAAAAAGATATAACATATAATAATTGTTAAATCACCACTTAAAAGAGCTTAAGTTAATAAAAAATTAAAAATTCAATTAATATTTTAATACTCCCATGTGAGCTGAAATGAGAAGTTAACAATGACAATTTTTAACTCAAATATCATGTTAAATTTTAACTTATCACAAAAACTTAAATTAATAAAAAATAATAAATTTAATCATTCAATTTATATTCTAACCTACTCATACCAGACTCGGAATTTGACGGCCATAAAAGGGCGAGTTCCGGGACACATTGAGCTTGTATCCCGGAGGCGAGTGAACATAGATAGAGAACAACTCTCCGCCACGCCCCCCTCTGAAGAATCTCTCCCACAAAGGCAACATCGGCAAAGGGCCTCTCGTCAAGAACATGAAGGCCACCTTCGGCACTCTCGTCTTGTGGGGATACTCATTTTTCCTGGGCACCATCGACGCCCTCCACAAGAGCTCGTCATCCGACATTCCATGCGTCACATTGCTCGGCTTGAGAAACGCCTCCATGCTCATACAGTCCACGGGCTTCTCGCACTCCTTCACGACCGTGGTTGTGCCGACGGCGCAATTAGAGTAGAGCTCGGCCTGCGAGGCGATGTAGTGGCGGTCAATGTGCGACGTGGTGGCAAGGCCGATCACCACGCCGGCGACGAAGACCACTAGAAATGAGAGGATTTGAACCATTTTTGACAGACCCGTGTGCTTCTCTGCGGCTTCATCTCTGTTTCCGATCTTACTGCTCGTCCGACCCATTGGGTTAGATCAAAATCCAAAATTTGCAATAACTTTGAAATTCCTCTGTCTCTCTCTGTTTACAGAGCTATTTGAATTCCAGCTTCTCTGGAAGCTATTTGAATTGCCATAGCTTCTTCGAAAACTGTTTGAATTCTTGAAAAGGCTTTTTGGAATGAACCCCAACTTCTTCAAATGCTAATTGGATTCTTAAAAACGAAAAAAAGAAAAAGATATTTGAATGTCAGGTTCTTGAAAAGATATTTGAATTCTTGAAAATGGTAATCGGATTGAGGTGGTTGATTAATCAAGAACGAACTGTGAAATGCGAAGCAGAATTTTGATCCATTTTAACTTCAAAAACAGTTAGATAATCGAGAAAATTGGGTAAAAAAAATGGTGAGAAACGAAATAAACTCCACGACGAAAGAGAGCGATAGAGAGAGAGAGAGAGAGAGACAGCGAACTCGAATCGCTTTGATGAAACAAGATACGAATAGTTCGGAATATTTGATGGGATTGGAGGGTTGAACAGTATGTGAGCAGTGGGGATTTGGATCAGCGAAACGTTTCGGAGATGCTGAGACTCAAAACGCGTATCGGATTTTACAGAGAGAGAGTGGGGTAGTTGACGATGTTGATAGAACTTAGAAAACTAAGTGGGAGATTTGGAGAGAGAAAGCGAGAGTGAGTTTCCGAGAATATTAAGAAAGAAGAATCTCTGGATCTCACTCTTGAGAGTGACACGTCTAAAACTTTAATTTAATAATGTTTCTATATATATATATATATATATATTAGGAGTCTTGTTTGTTAACTTTTTTTTTTTTTAATGGCAAAATCAGTTCCTTTGATTGCATCAATTTGCAATTAGCTCATTGTTGTATAAAAAAGTTGTTGAGAACTTCCTCACATAAATGAAAAAAAGTGTCCAAATTTTTTACGAAAATTGTCAAATGCCAGGTTAGCACCAATTATATTATGACATGTCAGCACTAACTAGGCTAACCATAATTTCATTTGCCTCTTTCTCATTCTTTCAAGCATCAATTAGAATATTGAGATTGTGAAGACATTAATGAGGGAGACATGTATAGATTATCAAGAAGAAATACTACAAATGATGAAACAATCCCAGAAAGAAAGCTAAGAAAGTTGTCTCATGAGGTGGAGCTACTTTTCATTTCACATTTTCAAGCAACAATCACAGCAATCATCAAAAGCCTTCTCAGGTAGATCAAGAAGCACTCCATGAACAACCTAAACTGCTAGCCTCAGTGAATCACAACCTCTGACTAAAATACATGTTCATAAAATATCTTGAAGGATTGAATTCATCTTCAACAGAATCCATAGCAAGGGTCACTTGGTGAATGGCCTTGTGCTCCTGTGACGGTGAATATTCATGCGCACCTCATTGTCTTTGAGAATTGAACCGTTTCAAAAGTTTCAAGATGTGCCAACTTTTGAGCACACTCAGTTGCTAAATGAACCGTTTCTCACAATGTGTTTGGGGGCGTTACAAAAGTTTACAAGTTTAACATTATTCTAACAATTTGCTTTTTGGGACATTGAATCCACCAATCGGTGACCAAAGATTGTGACATAAAATAATGTATCACTGCCAAAAAAATGAAAGAAAAAATAACGAAAATTTATCAATTAAAACAAGCATTTGAATTTAGAAGAATGATATTGGAAAATCAATTACTAATAAGAATAGAAAAATACAAATGATGATTTTCCCAAATTTTTGTCATAATATCATTGAAGTAGTTCTCTGATCATTAACTTGAATCACTATGAACATCATGAATACTCAAAAGGGAAAAAGGATTACTTGATGCAATATCAGAAAGTATAATGCTATATACTATCTGCATTTATCTATCACTTGATTTCTCTTAAGCAATCTTCTTCTTCTTTCTTAATTTTTCTGTCTTTTTTCTTTCTGTGATATTCATAAATTATGTTCATGATGTTTCAAGGCCTGTATGTTGGTGAATTGCCTCGAATAAATATTTTCCCAGAAAAGTTTGACAACACTACAGCACAATTAAGATACTTTTATCTTTGTTCTTCATTTTTTTTCCAACTTCATAAAACAACATTGAATTTCAGAGAATTAACAACACGAAGGAGGCAATATGATTTACCCTCCAAAGATAAAGGAGCAGCACTGTGATGGTATGATATGCCTATTTTATTTGGTATTTACCCTGGGGTTTAAAAGTAGACAGAGGAGGAAGAGGACAGCCATTAGGAAGTCAAGTGTTTGGGTTCCTCAAGAAAGGGTGAATGCTACCAAACCAGAAAAAGGGTGAGCATTATGTGTGATCTTAACACTGTAATCACTTAAAGCATCCTCCAACAACTGTGGAAGACAGTCCACTCAAAAAAGCACCAAGAAATGTCTTCAAGGGGTAACTCAATTGGCTGAGAATCACGCCCCATGAAGCGGAAGTCTCTATTTCGAATCTCCGTCCCCCTCAAATGAAAAAACAAAAAAGCCCCAAGAAACGAAAAAAAAAACTGATGACATTGTGAACATGCTATGAATAAGGAAAAGGGAAGAGACATTCCTTGTGCCATGGATGAGGCTTTTTGTGTGGGAACTTAAATACATGCACTTTTATCTCCTGCCTGGTTGGACTTCCCAAAACCTGCACAAAAGTTTAAATTTCATGAGATAAAAATTTAGGACTTTCTTAGGGGTGCCTAAAATACTTGACTGCAAAATTATTCAAAAAACAGAAACAATATATGATCTATCATAAGGAAAACATGTGATTTTGAACTTTTTTTAACAATTAAAGTGTCTATTTTATAGTTTCATAATGGTGAAAGCACTTGTACTCCTCTATTTCCTGTTCTGATCTTCACAAATCTAATGGTGAATATGTAAGCAAGTGATTAAAATTTGAGGTACGGTGTTACATACTCTTAACAATTAAGATATCAATTACTTAATTGTGTACATTTGGGTGGCTCTCATGGTTTAGCATTTAGATGGGATCAATACCATGTACATACCAAGTGGTCTGTTTTGGATTTGTGGTGCTGGAAAATTGGAGCAAAGTACCATAATGGAACCCAACAAAGTCCAAAACCTAGATGTCATTGTCTACCTTTTGTTTTTTCATGTGAAATAACTGAACCCCTACCTAAAAACAAAAGTGAAAAGCTATCTAGATTTCTTTTTCTTTCTCTTGTTCTTTTACTCTTTTAATTTATCAATGATTAAGCTGAAAAAATCACATATTTATTTTTTTATTTCAACTATCTACATATTTACGTCTCATTCTCTATTTTAACTATCTATTTTTACTATCCAATTTAAATATTTTATTTTTTAAAACACATACATTCCAAAATTATGTGCGCTAAAATAGTTAGTCGAATACATCTACATTTTATATTTCATCCAAATTTACATTTTTACTAGTCAAAATAACACTTGGTTAGTGAAGTGTGAATTCTTGAACAATTTTCGCATTCCCTCTTAACAACTCTTTTCATACCAATTTCTTTGTGAGCCTTGGAAATACAAATCTAGCTAGTAATTTGACCAACCTTTTTATAGACAAGACCTTTTAGATAGATGCATGAATTGGTTCTCCTATGATCTCAACCTTGTATTTTATCTTTTCAAAACAAATAACATAAAAAAACCAAAAAAAAAAAAAAAAGTTTACATTTATGGCAAATCATAACACTTTTTCCAAAAAAAAATCCTCTAAAACATATTATATTTGGGAACTGGTTATCTCAATCTAGTAGATTGAAAGCATGTGGATTATGAAAAGATAAAATTGCACATACAATATTTTCAACTTCATTTTTTATACTTTTTTAAGGCAATGCCACATTGAATTTAATATATTCTTTCCTTTCATAACTTGTTAATAAGGAAGCAAATAAATAAAGATCTTTTTAATATGTCATTTATTTAATATGCCAATTTTAATAAAAAAAAAAAAAATCAGAATCACATGCTTTAAAGATAAATATCTATTTAATAAATTGAATTAAACTATTTTTTTTTTTTCTAATCCAATAACACAACACCAAGTGTACACAAATTCTCTTGCTATAAAGCTCCAAGGCACCATAACCAAAGAACAAAACAAACACAACATAACACCATTACGAACTCTTTTAAAAACTCAAGATGGATATAAGACATGTATCTTAACAAATTTTTTTTTTTTTTTTTAAAAAAAAATTAAAGAAAAAGAATAGAATTGTAGATCATTGGAGGTAGCACGCGGCAAAGCAGTCATCATGATTAATTCTTACGGTTTATTTATTTATTTATTTTTTGAATTAATTCTTACGGTTTATGACCCAACAGCTTATTCATAATTTAATTTCCTTTTCTTATTCATAATTTGTTTTTTTTGACGATCTAGGTGGGGGGTGATCCCAATTTTTTGTCTCTAGAAAAAAAAAAAAAAACCCGACTTTGTCTTTCATAGTTACGTGATCTAGGAGCTCGTCGTCTTGTCCATTAATGGTGCAACGACGCCCACTTGTCCGGCCACCGCCGTGTTTTTCGGAAGATGACGTGGCAATCGACCCAAAATTATCCACGAATAAACATTCAACCCCAAACGGAAACCAAAGAAAAAGAAAAAAAAATCCATAATTTGTTCATCTGAATTTCTTTTCTTCTCGAAATATATAAAAAGAAAGAAAGAATTTTGATGGCCTACATCGATTGTGAAAGGAAGCTGTTTCCCAAAAAAAGCCAAAAACAGAAAATAAAAGGAGAGATTCACATGCCCTCTGTGTTGTTTGTACAAAAAGGTGACAAGAGCTTCCCACAGCTTTCAAAAAGGTTGAATTCAGACCCATCATCTAGATTCTTCATTGGAGAAGCGAGAGAGAAAATGGGTAATCTCTAGATGTGGATATAGAGAAAGAGAAGTTCTTTGTTTGTTGTTTTAGTGTATAGCAGAGAAAATCAGAGAGAGAGAGGATGGGTGGAGAGGAGAATGACATGGAGATAGAGGGGGGAATGGGGATGGGGATGGGGAGGGGGAGATCAGGTGCATCGTCGTCTTCGTCGTCGTCGTCGCTGAGAGAACCGCTTCTTCTGAGCAAGAGGATCAACAACACCTCTCAGCTCGCCATTGTTGGTGCCAATGTCTGCCCCATTGAGAGCCTCGACTACGAGTACGATCACTCTCTTCCTCAGCTCCTCAAACCTCTTCTTCTTTATCAAATTCATTATATTATTAGTATTATAATTGTGATTCTAGGCAGCCTCTGTTTGGTTTCCCAGAAAATGGAGGGACCTTTTGATTGGTTATTTTGTATTTAATTGTAATGCCTGAACTACTATTACATAGGATGTGGTTTTTTTGTTTATTATGGACGAAGATGCATGCTTTAGAATTTTTAAGGTGTTCTTACCATTAAGTTTATTTCTCAAATTCTACTTATCAAAAAGGATTTTTCTCAAATTCTAACAATTGTTTTTAAATTAAATGGTTGACAATTATTGAAGTATTACTGTTCCAGCATTTACCACTTTTTCCAATTTAACATTAGATTTAATATATTGTATTTTAGCATATCTTATGGGTATGTTTGATAACGGTTTTAAAAGGTTTTTTGTTTTTGTTTTTGGTTTGAAAAAATATTTTGACGTGGAGTGCTTTTTGGTGGGATTCACATTTGAAACGCAATATGTGTTTGAATTGTTTGTTAATGGTTTTGAAAAAAAATGTGAGTAGAAAAGTGTTTTCAAAATCGGCCTGATCTTATGCACTATAATGGTATAACATAAATTGCTTTTCTACAAATGTATGATATGTTTGGATTTTCACAGAAATGAATAATAGTGTAGAAATTTATGATAAAATAAAAAAATATGAAAAGAATAGCGAAAGTGAGAACAAAGGGAGAATACAAAAATATGGAGTGGTTCGGTCTTTAGAGTCGTGCGTCTACCACTAAGAAGTGGTTGATGGGTTATATCTTTATTGAATGACTTTAATCCAATTGTGTTATAGATAGGTCTATTCATAGGGAAAATATGATAGGTAAGGTAAACTAGAAAAGGTATATTTGATTACAGACCAACAACTATAGTAAATAACTGTAAGGAAAAATACATCAATATTAATATGGAAAGTATTCTATATATTCTAACTTCCCTTTAAACTCAAGGTGGAAGCTTGAGCTTCGAAGCAAATGGACTATGTCCTATATATTCAAACAAATAGATTATGTTCCATGGCACATTTATCATATTATGACCATTTGCTGTTAAACCAAACCTTTTGGTGTCATGTCATTAGACATAATCTCTTCGCTTTGTTTTCATAATCCTGTGGGCATGGTAGTGTTTCAGTTCAGAGAACTCAGACTATGCTGCAGCTCTTTCTAGGACCATGCATTTTGTTCTAAATCGTGCTTGTTAACTATTATATATGTTCTCATTGTTTATTTGCAATTTCGCAGGATTATCGAGAATGATCTTTTTAAACAGGATTGGAGATCTAGAACAAAAACTGAGATATTTCAGTATATTTTCTTGAAATGGACACTTGCACTCCTTATTGGTTTAAGTACAGGGCTTGTTGCCTTGTTCAATAACATTGCTGTTGAGAATATAGCCGGTTTCAAACTTCTGCTCACCAACAACCTCATGCTTAAGGATAAGTAAGTCTACCTGCCATCACCTGAATAGTATCAGAGTTACTTACAGCAATCAGGCCTTTACCTAATTTACCAAATGCTTCAATGTTTATTTATTTATTTATTTTTTCTGGAGGTGCAGTTATTTTCAATTTATTGTTTGCTTGGAATAAAGTATCAGCAGTGTTCCTGTAAGCTGTAACCTGATAGTTATATTCCCGTGATGCTAAATTCTTAATTGTCAGGTTTAAAGATTTGAAATTCCATGTACTTTTAACACCTATTTTAACATCCCTCTGAACCAGTGCCCTCTTTTTTGTTTTAAGTTTTAGTGGCATATTTCTGTGGTTAATTGCAAACGTCATGCATACTGGCCTAGCGGTCTTGAAGCATGTATTTAGAATCTCATTATTCAAAAGAGGACACATTTAGGATGCTTTTTCACCAGTTTCATTGCAATACCCTGATGTTGTTGGTTTTTGAGTGCATGCCTAGATGGAAGTTTAGAATTACTACTGGAAACCAGTAATGAAGAATACATTTTCCCTTTGCTTATTTTCTTTGCTTGTTTCTTTCTTTTGGAGGTACTTTTTTCTTTCTTTCTAAGTGCTATTGAAGGTACTTAGAAATACTGTATTCTGGTAGTTTCATTAGTGTATTATTGTTGGGAAATTTCATGTGCTGTAGATGTTAAAATTTTTTGCTTCATAAAGTTAAAGTTCTCTGCTCAAATCATTTATTGTTCTACTTTTGAAATTCCAGGACTGATCTTTGTCCTGTTAATCCATTAACAGGACTTGTTCCTTAAATAAGTTCTGTGCTTGGGAACCCCAATACTCTTTAAGTTTGTAACACCTGTAAAATTTTTAGTAACTATGACGTGATCTTAACTCCAGTGCAGGTATTATCAGGCATTTGGTGCATATGCTGGTTGTAACATGGTTTTGGCCATTGCTGCTTCTGTGCTCTGTGCGTATATTGCTCCTGCAGCAGCAGGCTCTGGCATACCTGAGGTGAAAGCTTACCTCAATGGTATAGATGCTCATTCTATATTGGCTCCAAGCACCCTCTTTGTAAAGGTGAGTAACAAACTCAAACTCAAACTCCAACTCTCTCTCTCTCTCTCTCTCCATATATATAATATATAGATCGTTTTTTTTTTTTTTTTTTTTTTTCTGGAGGGATATGGACGTCTTTAACTCTTCTATAACAACTTTTTAGCCATTATATTTAACAATTTGTGTTGCTATGCTATGAAGTTTGCACAAAAGGATGCATTTGACAAATGATTTGTCCATAAACTTTACTATAAACCATGTAACAAAGTCTATCCCCTTGTGACTTAAAAGCAACCCCTCCCTCATATGGCATATTGTCAGAACTCATAAAATTCAACTAGGTCTTAGTTAGGATAAGTACAGGTAAAGCCCAACACTCAATCAGGGCCTTCATGAGGCTGCAAATTGGCCTCTTTCACCATGTTTTAAGCCTACCAATGATTTTCAGGAAAAAAAAAAAAAAAGAAGATTACTAGGCCATAAATTATTGTTAATTAAAAGCAGTCACAAAAGTTCATAATACCAAGAAAGAAAAAGAGAGAAGAGAATATTATTGAAAGATATACAAATTGGTCTTAGGTGAATGATGAAGATGACAGTAACGTAGTCAGGTTTTAGATTTAATTCAATTGCTTATGGGATGTGCATATAGCTATCCAGGATTTATGCAAGACTTCCCAGGGAACAACTAGATCTATGTTGCCTATCCAAAAAATAAAAAGGATTTATGCAACTTTAATGGAATCTATTTCCTAGTATACAATTTATTTTATGGCATCCATTGAGAACAAGGTGCTACCTAACGCATTGTCCAAGCCAGGTGGACATAGAATCTTGGGTTTGAAACTGATACATTTGTATGTGCAAGATCAGGGTCAACTATCACAACAAACAAGGGGCCTGATGCAGGACAAAACACAATAATAAATCTTCCAAGTTGTTTTGCTGCTATTACTTGTAAATTGTGAAACTTCTGCTTCTGATTGCTTTAGTGCCTTCAGTTCTTTGTTATGTGGTGGATACTAGAGATCTTTCCTTTCATTCAATCGGATGTTCTAATTGTTGTCACTATAAAAATTACAAGTTCTAAATTTGGAAGGTAAGATCTTTATTATTTTCTGCATCAAATCAAATATAAAGTTCTCGTGTACTTAAGGTGTCCAAGATTGTGAGAATCTACCAACTTGGAAGTTATTTTGTCAATAAATTTGTATTAATTAAACCATCAAAATGTGGCAGATTTTTGGTTCCATTTTTGGAGTTGCTGCTGGATTTGTTGTGGGTAAGGAAGGACCTATGGTACACACTGGTGCCTGTGTAGCCTCGTTACTTGGACAGGGTGGTTCTCGCAAGTATCGGTTGACTTGGAAATGGCTCAGATACTTCAAAAATGATCGTGACCGGCGTGATTTGATCACCTGTGGTGCTGCTGCTGGTGTAGCAGCTGCCTTCCGTGCCCCAGTTGGTGGGGTCCTCTTTGCACTGGAAGAAGCAGCTTCATGGTCTCTCTCTCTCTCTCTGTTTGGTGTTATATTAGCAGCTGCTAGATTTTCACAATGAGCTGTTTTAGACATACAAAATTGTTAGATTACTTAAACAAGTTTTCTTGGTGGAAGAATACATACATATAAAAATTGAAAAGCTGCCAGCTTAAAGCTTTGGAAGAAAAAAAAAATCTGAGTAAAGAAAACCATGTGCGATAGCCACCTCAGATTATATTCAAGTTCCATTGAGAGTCATGCAGCCTAATTTGATATGCATTTTTTTTTACTTGCCAAAAAAGATATGCATGCTTCTTTGTCTTGTGATTTCATTTGATGTACAAAATAAACAGAGTTTAATTTGTTAGAGCAAAAAATGAAAATAGAATAGGTTGGAGACTTTTCTGATATATTGGATGCTTGTGAACATCAATCGTTACAATTGTCCATAACTCCTTTGGACTTGATGAGCTAATTTGATCTCTCATGAAACCTGGGAAAACTTTTAGCATTTCTGCAGGCAGGGGCCTTACTTTTTAGCAATTCCAATAACTTAATTTCAGAAAGTTTAGTTTAATATTTAATCTGGTTGATGTAAATTCACTGATTCTCTTGGAATTATGGTATAAGCATAGACCTTGAGGTTCTCATCTCCTTTCTTTTTCAAGGTAATTAGTGTCTTCTATTTGACTTTTAGGTGGAGGAGTGCTCTTCTTTGGAGGACATTTTTTACGACAGCTGTAGTAGCAGTAGTTCTGAGGGTTTCCATGGTATTTTGCCGGAGTGGAAAATGTGGATTATTTGGGGAAGGAGGCCTGATCATGTTTGATGTCAATTCAGCAAAGCCCACGTACAGCATCCCAGATCTATTGGCAGTGATATTCCTTGGTGTTATTGGAGGCATTTTCGGGAGCCTTTACAATTATCTTGTTGACAAGGTCCTTCGCACTTATGGCATTATCAACAAGTATGCCCGTGGAATTCCCTTTATGTTTATAAGTATACCAATGGGTTATATTTGTCTCTCTACTATCTTTCATATCACAGACAACACAACCACATACAACACATTTATATCTATATTTAAGATATGTATACAGACACTGCATTAACAGCTCTCAAAGCTCTTTTTAACCACTAAAATAAACTGTGGGTATGCAGAATTGTCCTGTTGCTAATTTTTGGGAATGAATTGCAGGAGGGATCCTTCACTTAAAGTCATTCTTGCCATGACCATCTCCTTTTTGACCTCTTGTTGTTCTTATGGCCTACCATGGTTATCACAATGCATTCCTTGTCCTACAAACTTGGGGGATCAATGCCCCACCGTAGGTCGCTCTGGAAACTACAAGAATTTCCAATGTCCACCTAACCATTACAATGACCTTGCCTCCCTCTTTATGACTACCAATGATGATGCTATCCGCAACTTATTTAGCTCTGCTTCTGACAAGGAATTTCACCTCTCTACTCTTATAGTTTTCTTTGCCGCCATATACTTCCTAGGCATCATCACTTACGGAATTGCTGTTCCCTCTGGGCTCTTCATTCCGGTCATACTTGCTGGGGCCTCTTATGGACGCCTTCTTGGGATTCTCCTTGGTTCTCTCTCTGATCTAGATGCGGGCCTCTTTGCCCTACTTGGAGCTGCCTCCTTTCTGGGGGGCACCATGAGAATGACTGTTTCTCTGTGTGTGATACTTCTTGAACTTACTAATGATCTATTAATGCTCCCATTGGTGATGCTAGTTCTTCTTATTTCTAAAACTGTGGCTGATTGTTTCAACAAGGGTGTGTATGACCAAATTGTGAAAATGAAGGGGTTACCATTCATGGAAGCCCATGCAGAACCATACATGAGGCACTTAGTTGCCAGTGATGTTGTTTCTGGTCCATTAGTTACATTTTCTGGTGTTGAAAAAGTGGGGACTATATTACATGCTCTAAAAATAACGAGGCATAACGGGTTTCCTGTGATTGATGAGCCACCTTTCTCCGATGCTCCGGAGTTGTGTGGGCTTGTTTTGAGGTCTCATCTACTGGTATTACTTAAAGGAAAGAAGTTCACAAGGCAGAGGGTGATGACTGGATCTGAGATGATGAAGAGGTTCAATGCCCATGATTTTGCCAAGGCAGGATCAGGCAAAGGGATCAAGCTGGAGGATTTAGACATGAAGGAAGAGGAGATGGAGATGTATGTTGATCTCCATCCCATAACTAATTCCTCCCCATACACAGTAGTGGAGACAATGTCTCTGGCTAAAGCTGCACTTCTCTTTCGAGAGGTTGGCCTTAGGCACTTGTTGGTTGTGCCAAAGACGCCAGGGGTAAACATCTCTCTCTGTCTCTGCTATAATATATATTTGAAATTCACTAATTAATACGAATAAATGTATAACTAGTGTTGACGTTTTTACACTTTGATTGCAGAGGCCTCCAATTGTTGGAATCCTGACACGACATGATTTCATGCCAGAGCATATATTGGGACTGTACCCACACTTTCACCCTCACAAGTAGAAGAGCAAGAAATCTACTCTAGTCAAGTATTTTGTGATTTTGATTGATTTTTTGTATTATTGTTAATTTTCATTTCTAGATTCTTGGCAATGTAACTTGTTATGACAAAGAAAACGTGATGCTTCTTTGTGTTAATATATATGAGCCCTAGCTTTACCCCCTCTTGACATGGGGTAATATGAATTTGTTGAGTTCACTCTATTGCAAGGAAATTTAAGGAGTATTCAAATCCTATTGAAGGTCCTCCTAAGTTAAGATGACCCAAAGGTGTTGTTATTCATAGTTTGGACAATGCTTTTTGGTTAGACAATTTCTATGATCAGTTTAATCTGTTTGGTGTTTAATTATTAAGACTTTGGGATTCTTTTTAATGGCAAAATATTTTTGAAGGTGCATTTGGACCAAAATCATGAAGTTATGAGAAGTTCACTTGAAGAAACCCTTCCCTCGTATGGTATATTGTCTTAATTAGGATAAGTACAGGTAAAGGCCAATACTAAATTAGGTCCTTCCTAAGGGTGCAAATTTGAATGTTTGGAATTATTTCTTTTTTTTAAAAAAAAAAATAATAATAATAAATTGAGGTATTTTGGTCATTTTGACACTCCTCCCTTATGATTTAACCGAAAAAATTAACGGATGAATGACTTTGCAAAAAATTGAAACTTCATAAGTTTGATACACTAAATTGAGTGATGGAATTTCAAGAGAGTTGAGTGAACTTTTCAAAAAAAAAAAAAAAAAAAGATTAATAGCTAAGGCTATAAATTATTTTTAATTAAAAGCAATCACAGAGGTTCATAATATCAAGAAAGAAAAAGAAAAAGAAAATATTATTGAAAGATATAAAAACTAACAAAATTTCTTATCTTTCAACTACCATTACCATTATATAAATTTTAGTTTATTCGAGAAATTAATCATCTCATGATCTTTATAATTATCTATGAACCTAAAAAGGTTGATAACTGGAGAATATGTTTAATTACTTTGTATGAGAAAAATAGTTTCAAAGATTTTTAGCTACAGAGTCCACATGACCGGTTCAGCAATTTTGCTCATACATTTTTCACAAATTTGTATATATAGTATTAACCGGTTCAGCAACCTAAAACAACTTGCGGCAAAAAGAATATGTTGGAGAGAGGTAAAGTAATTAAGATTTCTCTAAAACACTTACAGTAGACATCGAAACAAAATCCAATAATATTAATATATAAGCAAAGAGTTTCAGTCGTAAGCAATATATGTCAAAATAAATTATATACAATAACTGTCAATAAGCTTCTTGCTCTCTTTCACACACGTACATATGCCAACTAATTAAGCAAACAATAGTTGAAAAAAATTTACTTTACTCTCTTTTACTTATAAGACTCAAATCATGCCAAATATGGATGTTACATTTGCATTGAGTACATTCTAAGGCTATGCCATCAAAAAAATGCTTACCACATACATCACATGGAGGAGAATGCTCACTCTTTTGGACAACAGTGAGAGGATGCTTGTGATCTTCATTCGTGAAAGTTCTTCCGTAGTTAATGCATGGATTCTCTCCAAGAACGCATTGGACATGAGAAGAAAAGTCGCATTTTACACAGTAATAGAACCAATAATCTGGATGCTCTCTTTTTTCTTCACAAATTAGACAATAATAATCTCCGAAATTATCTTCACGTGTATATGAGAGTTTTAGGAGATGTATATCATATGCGTATCTGGTTACGAGTGGAAGAGTTGCACATCTAATACATAAGGTGAACTCGTCACAATCAGTGCAGGCAAAGCTATTCACACCTTCTTTAGTACCACAAGCATTGCAAGTTCTTGCTAAAGATCCCTTAACAAGGAAGAGAGAGTGTTGGTGGCCTTCATGTTTAAGGGTATCCGGAATTAAACAACATTGAACATCAAAGTTGAAAAATCCACATTTGTCACATATATAGGTAAAGCCATTGCGGTAACGTCTACAAGCGCCACACCAGAAGAGTCCACCCATGGATGGGGCTTGTGAGAAGAGGGTGAGAGGATGCTGGTGTAATAGCCCTCGCTTAATGGTTGTGGGTACTTTAGTACATCTGTTATGGATGAAGAATTTGCATTGTGTACAGCCATAGAACGGAGCACCAGGGATTATAAATTGCATACACGCTTCGCAACGCTTGTCATCTATAAACTCTTCATTGCTCTGGATTAAGTTATGTTGTGGATGACTGAAATGCTTGATCTCCTTAGGGCCAGCTATTTGGTCCTCTACACGACTGATTCCTTCCACCAAATGAACCAAATGAGATTCATAGCCAACAGAATTACCGACGAACGACTCTGTGTGTTGATCTAATCCACAACTCAAGTGGGCAATGTAATCACATCTTTTACAATAGTAAGCCCCATACTCTGTATTCACCTTTCTATAACACAGTTTGCAAAATACGTTGCCTTGCTTCTTGACTTGACCAAGAAAATAGGTGCGAATGAGGGAGTGATCGTGTATAGTAATTTTGATGGTGTGTGGAAATTGATCACACTTACCATGAATCAAGACTCGGCAGATGCTACATAGGTAGGCAATACCCTTGATTCCTCACCACAAGCTTCGCAAGTGAACTGCATTTGCTTCCGCATGGGAAAGAGTGCGTGTTGGTTGCACTCCTCATCACTAAGTCGCCAGCGGGAAGCACATTTGACTTCGAGGACAAAATGACAGAGGGAACAATTGTAAACAAAGCAATATTCCTTGAAAGGTTTGTGGCAAACATAACAACGTTCACGAATAAATGTAAAGAAAACGTTCTTGCGTGACACTCTAAGAAAAAGGGTGTGTTTTGGGTGCATGGGGTTTTGTATCACGTGAGATAGCTCTGAGCACGATTTATGAA
Organism: Corylus avellana; assembly: GCF_901000735.1. Lineage (NCBI taxonomy): Eukaryota > Viridiplantae > Streptophyta > Magnoliopsida > Fagales > Betulaceae > Corylus > Corylus avellana. The sequence goes on along the minus strand of NC_081544.1, from coordinate 780,686 downwards.
GATAGAAAGTGCATCTGGGAATGGAGCATTTATAGGTCGGACCAAATGCTGGTTCTTTGCATCCCATGCAAACAACTTTCTGCTTGTCACCATTGTTTGGCTCTTCTACGAAGATCAAATGATGTCTTTCCCTCAAATAATGATGTTCGACCTTCATCTCTGTTGCATATGTTGGCTTGGTACATGATTTATGTAGAAAGAAGTTGCATTCCAAGCACTTGTAGGCGGGACGTCCCAATATTTCTATCTTGCACAGCCAGCAAACAACTTGGTTGTTGCGATCACTTTCCAGCCCCTCACAGAAGATCAAGTGATGCCATAAACTGCAATCTCCGACATCCATCTCTCTCACTCTCTTAAACACACAGGGACGAAGCTATAGCTAGTTAGTATTCAGATTTGAGAACAAAGACTATATATTATATATATATAGCATGGTTTGTAAACATTATTAAATAAGATCTGGTGCCCGCCACTTATTTGGTCTTTAAGAGGAAAGTCAAATGAGATGGCTCATATTTTGTGCTTATATGTTGAATTCTTGAGATGGCTCATAATTAATTAAGACTGTCAAGTGTATGATATGATTAAAAACTGGGAAGAAGACAAAATATTTCAAATATTCTGCAAGTTGTTCGGTTTTAAATTATTAATGAGGCAAGTCAAATTAGCTAATAAAAATTATTAGTAAAATTAATTAATACAAAAAAAAAAAGAAAAAAAAAAAAGAGAGAGAGACAAGTGGATTGCAATCAAATTGAGCAATAACAACTACTATAAACAGAGGCAGAACCAGACATTTAAGGGCGAGGGACAAAATTTAAAAAAAAATAAAAGTTTGAGAGTAAAAATTTAATTTTGGAGGAACATTTCATAAAAAATCATAAATTTTAGGAGAAATTTTAAAATTTTGGCCGAGAGGACATTAGCCTCCCAAACTAATACACAGTTCCGCCCCTGGCAATAAACATATTATCAACTTTTGAGCTTTAACAAGTTATCTTCGAAATACATATATGCATGCATGCTAGATATCACAACAAAAATAATAGCAATAGATAGAGATATGGGGTGTAAGTAACCAAGGAAAAAGAAATGAGAGAGGGAGAGAGTATGTAGTACCTTCTCTAGACCTTCAAGCTTGTTATGCCACTTGTAGATTAATTGAAATTAAAATTCCTCTGTACAAAAAAAAAAACTACAAATTTGTTGATTATATATAAAGAACCTAGCTAGTTCATCAATCCTTTCTTCTTTTCTTTGCCTCTACGCATTCTTTTTCTCTCTTTATTTTCTTTTCTTTTTTCACATGCTTCTTTATTCTTTTCTTTATCTTCATACCTTTTCTTTTCTTATATAATATTCCCCCTCTTTTATTTATTTTTTATTCATGCTCCTTTACTTATTCTCTTGTGTCATTCTTTTCTTCCGAGCTGATATATATATTATTAATTGAAGTATAGTCATCCTTGGGTACATAGAAACATATTTGTTTACTGATTGTACTGGATGTAAATGAAATGCAATGATATGTGAGAGAAAGAGAGGGAATAAAATAGAAGGGCTATGAACAAATATATAGGTAGCAATATTCTCTTCTAATTGTGAAAATATCTCAAAGTCTACAATTAACACCATAAAGATTGCTAAAAGAATACCACATAAAGCATATGGAATTACATTTTATAGAAAGAAAAAAAAAATGAGCTACATTATAATAGGATGCAATAACAAGGTAATTAATTCCTAAATACAATTTAAACAAATTGTAAAAATTCACAAACCTCCCTTAAACTTCCACGCCTTTTGAAAGTACTCCCGAAGTTTAAAAACTCTTAATTAAGGGTAGTATCAAACTTTCATTTTCTTTCTATTATCTTATTCCTTTAAATCTTGTCAAAGACTCAAAATGTCTAAAATACCCATTTTTTATCATAAGAAAATAAAAAATTGTGTGGATGCATGGGGTGGTGGCAGCCGCGGTGTGTTTGGGAATTGGCCGGGAAGTAGTGAATGTGGAAGAGATACAAGTAGAGCCACCAAAATCATGTGACCTTCGATTGTGTCAAAATCGCACACGCACACACGCACGCTCACACACACACACACACACACACACACATATATATATATATATTTGGTTCAATTATAATCTAATTTATTTAATTAATAAGGTCAAATCTCTTTATACTGACACGACCCATTTAAATAAACAAGTAACATGACACAACGTGCATAACTCATTTAATAAATAGATTGTGTTGGGTTGACCCAAACACAACTCATTTCAACATGTTTACTATAAATTGGCTAAATTGACCTAAATACTTGATATAATTTGATTAGCACAATTTCATATCTTATAAGCATATATTATATCGATTATACACATTTGCAACTAGATTGATGACAATCAATTTAGTAGTCGATATTCAATTATATATCTATAACCATAATTAATAAACATAACACAGTTTCTCATTGCAATATTCAATCAAAATAATATTATAGTCCAATAAAGTTCACTTACATAAACAAACACATAGCAATAGAGAAAATAAGAATATTATATTCCAACGAATAACATGATAACCTCCTCACTAAGCATCAACTTACTTATTAACAGAATGGAAAGTAGATGAAATTTAATTCTTTTCTTTGCCTCTACTATTTCTTTTCTTCTCTTCTTCTCCTTTTCTTTTTTATAAACTCATTTATTCTCACCCTTTATTCTTTCTTTTTGTCTACATATCTCTTTTTTTCTTATTCTCCCTCTTATATATTATTTTTCATGCTCCTTTACTGCTTTATCCTTTTCTTTTATTTTTTTCATTTCCACACCGTCTGTTCTTGCGAGGTGATATCTATTGTCGGTGCTGAGCTCACCATAATTAAGAGCCAATAACATTGAAGTTTAGCATATCCTTGAGTACATAAAAACATGTGTTTACTAAATAATAATGTACTGGATGTAATGCAATAATATGTGAAAGAAAGAGAGGGAATAAAATAGAAAAGTAATTATATGTCACAATTAAATTAGCCAAGTTGTAGCTTACGTTCATAAGCATTTAACCCCTAAATACAATAAAAAATGAAAAGAATTTCAAACAATAAAAAAACTTTACAAAGGGACAATAAAAGGCCCATTGGACTAAGGAACAAGGTCCAATAACAATGGGCCGAAAGAGAGATCCAGCCCACAAGCCCCGTAGGAGAACCCCATAACAACAAATATGGTTGTCAATTTACTGATACGATCGAGTTCTTCAAAGGACTTCAAGTACTAGGCGATTGCGGCATAAGCGATTGCGGTTATTCTCTCTTAACTTAATTGCAGCCGCTTTAAACGGTTATTAATCTTGGCAGCTAATTAAGTTGCCCAATTTTATAAGAATAAGGCTAAATATGTCCATCCAGCAAGAAAAATGCTTAAAAAAAATTTACTAGTCACATTAGTCATACTAAACTAATTACTATTATTATAATATGCTCAACTTTGGAAGTGATGAAGCTAGTGGCAGCTCTTCAATGGAAGTTCTAACTACAGAGTGTATGAATATGGTGCTGTTTCTGCTGGCGGTGGTCTGCAGAATTGGTTTTAACAATAGGGTTGAAGGAAACCAGAGGTTCATGATCTCCAATGGTGGTGATTTCATTACACTTTGCAGAGGCCTCCAATATATTTTTGGAATCCTGACACGACATGATTTCTTGCCAGAACATATATTGGGACTTTACCCACAATTTCACCTTCACAAGTAGAAGAGCAACCAATCTACTCAACTCAAGTATTTTGTGATTTTGATTGATTTTATAGCATTGTTATTATTTTCATTTCTAGATTCTTGGCAATGGAACTTGTTATGACAAAGAAAACATGATGCTTCTTTGTGTTGATATATATGAGCCCTAGCTTTCCCCCCTCTTGACATGGGGTAATATATGAATTTGTTGACTTCACTCTTTTGCAAGGAAATTTAAATATTGAAGGTCCTCCTAAGTTAAGATGACCCAAAAGTGTTGTTATTCATCGTTTGGATAATGCTTTTTGGTTAGACAATTTCTATGATCACTTTAATCTGGTTGGTGCTTATTAAGACTCTGGGATTCTTTCTTAATGGCAAATATCTTTTTTAAGGTGAAAGTGGACCAAAATCATGAAGTTATGCGAAGTTGTGAGTTACAGAAACCCCTCCCTCATATGGCATACTGTCATAACTCATAAAATCCAACTTGGTCTTAATTACGATAAGTACAGGCAAAGCCCAACACTAACTCAGGGCCTTTCTAAGGCTGCAAGTTGGCCTGATCTTTCACCATGTTTTAAGCCCACCCAGTGAGTTTTTTTTTTTAGGAAAAAAAAAAAAAAGGATAAAAAAAGGGAAGAAGCTTCACTTAATCCTTATTAACTTTTATTACTTTTGCAGCATGATTATGTTTGGCCCTGTCGGAAGATGTTATCTCATTGGGTTTGAAACATTGGAAGAAGAAGACTTTGCAGGCTAACATTTGTAGATTGGTGTTTTGTCTTTAGCTGTGGCTAGAGGTTGATTGTAATGTGTTTTGTTAGTCATCTATTACTAAATGTTACTCAATTTTCCCAACAAAAAAAAAAAAAAAAAAAAACAGAGAGAATGGAGCACAAGTTGTCTTGATTTGCCAAATGAGAATGGAAGCCATGGTCTTTCATCAATGTGCATGGTAAAATAATATTTTTCTAAACACCCTCATTTTTAACGCACGACACGCGTCAATAAAGTTTAGTGATGTGTCAGACTACCTAACACGTCAAAAATACCCTATAAAAAAAAATTCATTTTTTGTAGTGTTTCCTCTCCCGTTCACATACATAAATGTGCCGACTAATTAAGGTAAGCATTGTCAAAAAGTTAGTTCCCTCCATTTCTTAGTTTTCTCAAATAATTATACAAACAATAATACTTATGATAGAACGTTAAATTTATTGATTTATTTATATTCGTGATTAATATTGTTGATTAATTTTTAAGTAAATTAAAGTCGAATACACAATTGGTTGCCATTTCCGTACCATTTGCACATAAATTGGCTTTTGAATGATTCAATTCCTTTCTCATGTGCATGCTATGAATGCATATGGAATTAAAAAATAAGAGGTGCGCGCTAGCATTTTGGAAAACTTGTTTATGAGTTTTGTAATTTTTCAATCATTTCATATGGGAAAACCAAGGAAAATTATAACACTCCAGCGAGAATTTTGAGTAGAAGATCATTTGTTTCAACTTCTATGATCTCCTTGTTTTGGTTGGACAATTGCTATGATCTGTTTAGTCTTTCAGTGCTTAAGACTTTGAGAATCTTTTTTAATGGAAAATAATAATTAAGGTGCAATTGGACCAAAATCATGAAGTTGGGCAAAGGTTGTGAAGACCATTATATTTAACAATTTGTGGCGCTATGCTAGCAAGTTTGCACCCAAGGATGCATTTAACAAATGATTTGTCCGTGGACTTTACTATAATCCATGTAACAAAGTCTATCCCCTTGGCTTAATACCAAGAAAGAAAAAGAGAGAAGAGAATATTATTGAGAGATATACAACTTGGTCTTAGTTGAATGATGAAGATGACAGTAACGCAGTAAGGTTTTAGATTTAATTGAATTGCTTATGGGATGTGCATATAGCCATCCAGGATTTATGCAAGACTTCCCAGGGAACAACTATATCTATGTTGCCAAAAAAATAAAAAGGATTTATGTAAATTTAATGGAAGCTATTTCCTAGTATAAAAATTATTTTATGGCATCCATTGAGAAGAAGGTGCTACCTAGCTCATTGTCCAAGCCAGATGAACATAGAATCCTGGGTTTGAAACTGATATATTTCTATGTGCAAGCTCAGGGTCAACTATCACAATAAACAAGGGGCCTGATGCAGGACAAACACAATAATAAATCTTCCAAGTTGTTATGCTGCTATTACTCGTAAATTGTGAAACTTCTGCTTCTGATTGCTTTAGTGCCTTGAGTTCTTTGTTATGTGGGGGATACTAGAGATCTTTCCTTTCATTCAATCGGATGTTCTGAATGTTGTCACTATAAAAATTGGAGGTTCTAATTCTCTGACCCTATTCCTTTCTTCTTGCCCCAAAGGAAAATAAATAAAAAATATCCAACCCTGAAACCAAATTTGGAAGGTAAGATCAATTTAAAGCCTTAATAATTTTCTGCACCAAATCAGTTGGTGGGGTCTCTCTCTTTCTCTCTCTCTCTCTGTTTGGTGTTATATTAGCAGCTGCTAGATATTCACAATGAGCTGTTTTAGACATACAAAATTATTAGATTACTAAAACAAGTTTTCTTGGTGGAAGAACACATACAGATATAAATTGAAAAACTTCCAGCTTAAAGCTTTGGAAGAAAAAAAAAAAAAAAATCTTAGGAAAGAAAACCATGTGCGATAGCCACCTCAGATTATTTTCAAGTTCCTCTGAGAGTCATGCAGCCTAATTTGATATGCATTTTTTAAATTTTTTTTACTTTGTTTCTTTGTCTTGTGATTTCATTTGATGTACAAAATAAACAGAGTTTAATTTGTTAGAGCAAAAAATGAAAATCGAATAGGTTGGAGACTTTTCTGATATATTGGATGCTTGTGAACATCAATCGTTACAATTGTCCATAACTCCTTTGGACTTGATGAGCTAATTTGATCTCTCATGAAACCTGAGAAAACTTGTAGCATTTCTGCACGCAGGCGCCGTACTTTTTAGCAATTCCAATAACTTAATTGCAGAAAGTTTAGTTTACTATTTAATCTGGCTGATGTAAATTCACTGATTCTCTTGGAATTATGGTATAAGCATAGACCATGAGGTTCTCATCTCCTTTATTTTTCAAGGTAATTAGTGTCTTCTATTTGACTTTTAGGTGGAGGAGTGCTCTTCTTTGGAGGACATTTTTTACGACTGCTGTAGTAGCAGTAGTTCTGAGGGTTTTCAACACCAGAAAATTACATTTTCTAGTTCTTACAAATGATCTATTGATGCTCCCATTGGTGATGCTAGTTCTTCTTATTTCGAAAACTGTGGCTGACAGTTTCAACAAGGGTGTGTGACCAAATTGTGAAAATTAAGGGGTTACCATATATGGAAGCCCATGCAGAACCATACATGAGGCACTTAGTTGCCAGTGATGTTGTTTCTGGTCCATTAGTTACATTTTCTGGTGTTGAAAAAGTGGGGACTATATTACATGCTCTTAAAATAACTAGTCATAGAGGGTTTCCTGTGATTGATGAGCCACCTTTCTCTGATGCTCCGGAGTTGTGCGGGCTTGTTTTGAGGTCTCATCTACTGGTATTACTTAAAGGAAAGAAGTTCACAAGGCAGAGGGTGATGACTGGATCTGAGATGATGAAGAGGTTTAATGCCCATGATCTTGCAAAGGCAGGATCAGGCAAAGGGGTGAAGCTGGAGGATTTAGACATAAAGGAAGAGGAGATGGAGATGTATGTTGATCTCCATCCCATAACTAATTCCTCCCCATACACAGTTGTGGAGACAATGTCTTTAGCTAAAGCTGCACTTCTCTTTCGAGAGGTTGGCCTTTAGGCATTTGTTGGTTGTGCCAAAGACGCAAGGGGTAAACATCTCTATCTCTGTCTCTGTCTCTCTGCCATAAAATATATTTGAAACTCACAAATACCAATAAATGTATAACTAGTGTTGAAATTTTTACACTTTGCAGAGGCCTCCAGCTAGTTGTTGGAATCCTGACACGACATGATTTAATGCCAGAACATATATTGGGACTTTACCCACACTTTCACCCTCACAAGTAGAAGAGCAACCAATCTACTCAACAAAAGTATTTTGTGATTTTGATTGATTTTTTGTATTATTGTTAATTTTCAATTCTAGATTCTTTGCAATGTAACTTGTTATGACAAAGAAAATATGATGCTTCTTTGTGTTAATATATATGAGCCCTAGCTTTACCCCCTCTTGACATGGGTTAATATGAATTTGTTGAGTTCACTCTTTTGCAAGGAAATTTAAGGAGTATTCAAATCCTATTGAAGGTCCTCCTAAGTTAAGATGACCCAAAAGTGTTGTTATTCATAGTTTGGACAATGCTTTTTGGTTAGACAATTTCTATGATCAGTTTAATCTGTTTGGTGTTTAATTATTAAGACTTTGGGATTCTTTTTAATGGCAAAATATTTTTGAAGGTGCATTTGGACCAAAATCATGAAGTTATGAGAAGTTCACTTGAAGAAACCCTTCCCTCGTATTGTATATTGTCTTAATTAGGATAAGTACAGGTAAAGGCCAATACTAAATTAGGTCCTTCCTAAGGGCGCAAATTTGAATGTTTGGAATTATTTCATTTTTTTTTTCAAAAATAAATTGGGGTATTTTGATAATTTTGACACTCCTCCCTTATGATTTAACCGAAAAATTTATGGGAAGAATGACTTTGCAAAAAATTGAAACTTTAGAAGTTCGATACACTAAATTAAGAGTTTTTGAACTTTATAGGGTAAATGCAAAAGTGATGGAATTTCAAGAGAGTTGAGTGAACTTTTCAAAAAAAAAAAAAATGAAAGAAAGAAAGATTAATAGCTAAGGCCATACATTATTTTTAATTAAAAGCAATCACAGAGGTTCATAATATCAAGAAAGAAAAAGAAAAAGAAAAAAATTATTGGAAGATATAAAAACTAACAAAATTTCTTTTCTTTTAACTACCATTACCTTTATATAAATTTTAGTTTATTTGAGCAATTAATCATCTCATGATCTTTATAATTATCTATGAACCTAAAAAGGTTGATAACCCGAGGGCCGAGTATATGTTTAATTACTTTGTATGAGAAAAGTAGTTGCAAAGATTTTTAGCTACAGAGTCCACGTGACCGGTTCAGCAATTTTGCTCATACATTTTTAACAAATATGCATAAATAGTATTAACCGGTTCAGCAACCTAAAACAACTTGCTGTAAAAAGAATATGTTGGAGAGAGGTAAAGTAATTAAGATTTCTCTAAAACACTTACAGCTAGACATCGAAACAAAATCAAATAAGAATAATAATAAATATATATTAATATATAAGCAAAGAGTTTTAGTCGTAAGCAATATATGTCAAAATAAATTATATATATACAATAACTGTCAATAAGCTTCTTGCTCTCTTTCACACACGTACATATGTCAACTAATTAAGCAAACAATAGTTGAAAAAAAGTTACTTTACTCTCTTTTACTTATACAACTCAAATCATGCCAAGGATGGATGTTACATTTGCATCGAGTACATTCTAAGGCTATGTCATTGAAATGCCTATTACATGCATCACATGGAGGAGAATGCTTAGTCTTTTGGACAATAGTAAGAGGATGCTTGTGATTTTCATCTATGAAAGTTCTTCCATAGATAATGTACGGATTCTCCCCAAAAAGGCATCGGACATGAGAAGAAAAGTTGCATTTTACACAGTAATAAAACCAATGATCTGGATGATCTCTTTCTTCTTCACAAATTAGACAATAATATTCTTCAGGATCATCTTCACATGTGTAGGAGAGTTTTAAGATATGTGTATCATATTCACATTTGGCCACGAGTGGAAGAGTTGCACATCTGATACACAAGGCAAATTCATTGCAATAAGTGCAGACGAAGTTCATAATAGTACTACTTCTGCCACAAGCAATGCAAGTTTCGTTAGAACGGCTCATACTAAGGAAGATGACGTGTTGGTGACCTTCATGTTTAAGTGTTTCTGGAATTAAACAACATTGAATGTCTAATTTGTAATAACGACACTCGCCACATATGTACCTGAAGCCATGGTGATAACGTCCACATGCATAGCACTCAAACAATCCACCCATGGACGGTTCTTGTGAGAGGAGGGTGAGCGAATGTTTGTGAAATAGTCCTCGCTTAATGGTTGTGGGTAGTTTAGTACATTTGTTATGAACAAAGAAGTTGCATTCTGCACAACCATAAAACGGGACAGAGATTATAAATTGCGTACATGCCTCACAACGCATGTCATCCATGAGCTTTTCATTGTTGAGGACTAAGTTATGTTGTGGGTGACTGAAATGTTTGATCTCTCGAGGACCAGCTCTTTCACCCTCTTTTAGATTGACCCCCTCCACCAAATGAACCAAATGAGATTCATAGCCAACATAATTACTAACTACTGGCTCAATGGTCGAAGTACTAGAGTTGTCTTCAAGCCTATATGCACAATCCAAGTGAGCAATGTAACCACATTGCCAACAAGAATAAGCTGCATACTCTGTATAAATCTTTCTATAACACAGTTTACAAAATACGATGTCCTCCTTCTTGACTTGATGAAGAGAATAGATGCGAGTGAGGGAGTGATCATGTGTCCTAGTTTTGATGGTGTGTGGAAATCGAGCACACTTGAGATGAGTAAAGACTCCACAGAGGCTACATTGGTACGCAATACCTTTGCTTTCCTCAACACAGGCTTCACAAGTGAATTGAATTTGCTTTCGCGTGGGCAAAAGTGCGTGTTGGTGGCAATCGTCGGCATTAATTCTCCAAAGGGGAGCACATTTGATGTGGATGTCAAAATCGCAAAGGTAACAACGGTAGTAGAAGGATCCGTTGCAAATTTGACGGCAAACATCACAACGATTACCCCGTGATGGCAGTCGGAGAAAAAGGGTGTGTTCTAGGTGCATGGGGTGTTGTATCACGTGGGATAGCTTGGTGCACGAATTGTGAAGGAGGAATGTGCATTTGGGCACGGAGCATTTGTAAGCGGGACCAAAAAGTGCTTCCTCGCATCCTGAGCAAACAACTTTCTCGTTGCCACTATTGTCGTCCACCTCTTCTATAAACATCATGTGATGTCTTTCCTGCAAATCATGGTCGACCTGCATCTCTATTGCGTGTGTTGGCTCGATGCACGATTTATGTTGGATGAAGTCGCATTCCAAGCATTTATAGGCAGGACATCCCAATACTGATTTCCTGCAAACAATGCAAAGAACATGATTCTCCTCACCATTGTTTTGCAGCTCCTCGCAGAAGATCAAGTGATGCCATCGACTGCCATCTCCAACCTCCATCTCTCTCTCACTCTCTTAAACACAAAACAACGAGACCATATACAGGTAGTTAGTATTTAAGATTTGTAAACAATATTTTTAAATATGCTAACAACTGAAGCGTGGTATATATTATTGGAGCAGAATTACAAGAGAAAGACGTCATCACCAGATATATTAACATCAAAAGACGTCAACCAACAAATTAAGCACAGGGTAATTAATAAGGATGTTTCTATAATAAATAAAACATCAATCTCCCATGGTGATATTCACGGGAGTCAGTTAGTCAATTACATTACTGTCTATGATATGATTAAAAACAAGGAAAATGAAAAAAAATATAGATATATTTCAAAGATTCTGCAAGTTGTTTGGTATTAATGAGACAAGTCAAATTAGTTAATAAAAATTAGTAAAACTAATTAACATCAAAGTAAAATGAGAGAAGTGGGTTGCAATCAAATTGAGGAATAACAGATACTATAAACATGATCAACTTTTAAGCTTCAACAAATAATATTTGAAATGCATGCTATATATATATATATATCACTACAGATTAAGAAGAGAGAGTTGTACCTGGCAGGCTACTATAAAACTTCAAGCTTCTTGTGCAATTTTTGGTACAAGAAAATACAAATTTGCTGTGCCTCCAAAAGTACTATGACACAGGTGGTTTATAAAGTAGTAATTAGTTTATAAAGAAGTAATTAGTTGGTCGATTCTTTCTTCTTTTCTTTGCCTCTATTATACACATTCTTTTCTTCTATTCCTTTATACTTTTCTTTCTCTCCATATATATATATATATATATATATATACCTTTTCTTTTCTTATTCCCCCGGCCCTCTTATATATATATATATATATTTTTTTTTAATGCTCCTTTATTTTATTCTATTGCTTTATTCTTTTCCTCATTTCCACACATTCTTTTCTTGAGAGCGTATGATCATATCTATTGTCGGCCTCACCATAATTAAGAGCTAATGATATTGAAGTTATAGCATCCATGAGTACGTATATATATGTGTGTGTTTACTAAATGTATATTGCATGTAATGAAATACAATTAAATTTTCCAAGTTGTAGCCTACGTTCATAAGCCTTTTAACTCCTAAATTCAATAAAAAAATGAAAAGAATTTTAAGCTTTTCAACAAGTTGACACTCTGATACAATGAATTGTTTGAAGATCCTCCCAATTACATGAACTTTATACTCAATTGGAAAAGAAAAACACAATTCGATGAAAGCGTGCAAGCAAACTAGAAGCAATCGAATTATTTTCTTTGAAAAAATGGGAAAAAAGGAAAGAAAAAATAAAATAAGATTCTAGGTAGCCAAATTACATGATTCCTTTGCATTCTTTGAACCATTCAATTGCTGCATTTTATAAATCACGTGAAATTAGAGATAGATCATGATGCATTGATGCTAAAGAAATAAGTTAAGAAAGCTTAAAATGATTGATCATGTGTTACGGTGTATCATCAGAATATAGGCCATTGGACCAAGGAACAAGGTGCAAGGCCGATGGGCCCAAAGAGAGATCCAGCCCGCGAGCTCCGTACAAGAACATGCAAGGGGATCTTCTAGACTTCTTCCTCTGTCTCGCTCACACTAATTTATTTGCTGAACTAATAAAGAAGAGTCCTGCGCTATCTGGCTGCCAAGAGTCAGACACTTGTCGGCCAAAGTCTAACATGGTTTTATTAAAAAAAAAAAAATCGTAAAAATCTCTCTCTCTTCCCCCATTTCTTATTTTTTTTGTTAGTTAAATTTTTATGAATTAATATTTAGTTTCTAATTACTCAAAACTTGTTTTTGAATTCAAAACTAAAATTTATGGGTGGAAAGTTAACCCTTTAGGGATTGTATCACTCAAAAGGGATTCAATCATCCTAAATTTGGTGCTAATTTCTCAAATTTGGTGCTAATATCTCAAATTTAAATTCCCCTTTAATGTTTATCTTCTTTAATTAAAAAAAAAAAAATTGTAAATGTCTGGCGCTTGGCTGCCTCATAGCAACCGTAAATCTCTACTCAATAAAGAATGACTACTTATAGAAACATGGGTAGTGATATACTGCACGCCCGGCGTGCATCAACAATGATGCACGATGGGCATAAATTTATTATTATTATTTAAAAAAAAAAAAAAAAATTTTTTGCACGCGGCGTGCCATGCACGCCGCGTGCTGTTTGCATTTACCCTATATGTTTACTAGTTTACTAAAAGTAGTGCAATAATATGTGAGGAAAAGAAAAGGAATAAAGTAAAAGAGTTAGGAGCAAAGCAAAGTATAGCAATATTTGTTCAAAGAAAAATATTCTCTTATAATCATGAAAATATCTCGAAGTCTACAATTAACACCATGATTTCATAGATTACTGAAGAATACCACATAAAGTATACATATGGTATTACATTTTGGAGAGAAAAAAATTGGCTACATTATAATGGAGTGCAATAGCAAAGCAATTATATGTCACAATTAAATTTTCCAAGTTGTAGCCTACACCCTAAAAGCCTCTAACTCTTAAATACAATAAAAACCGAAAAGAAATTTAAATAATAAAAAACGAGAACCGTCTCAAACATTGTTCGAATACCTAACATAGCGGAATTTTTTTTTCCTGAGTAAATAGGAGAAGGGTTATAATGAATCAAAAACCAAAAAATGATTGGCTCTAACAACAAATCCAAAAGAAATAAAGACAGAGCTGAATCTAAAAACAGAAAATAGGAAATAGGTTTATAAATGATCCAAAAGGGATCATAAATGACTAGGGCCTCTAGATCTTGAGTAAAAGCCAATAAAAGGGCCACATAAAACGGTATAAGCACCAAAACAAAGGGCAGGGGCAGGGGCAAGACTGTTGTCAGATCCTTCAACCCTATCCGAACCTCAATGTATGGGACGTGACACTATAAAAAACCAATTTTTTGCTGACATGGATTTTCTGACGTGTCAGGTGGTCTAACACGTCAGAAAACCTTCATGATGGGGCTTTTTTGACGTGTGTGGGGTGTTAACATTTTGGGTGTCAAAAACGGAAAATTTCTTACGTGTCACTTTCTGACACGTCAAAAATTTTTCTGATGTGTCAAATTTTGACATGTCAATAATTTAAAAATTATTAAAAAATAATAATTTTTCTTTTTTTAAATTTTTTCTGGAATTTTTTTTTTCAATTAAAAATTTATTAATTCAAATTATTTTTCAATTAAAATAATATATATATATATATATTTAGTTCTTTGTCACCACTACCGTACGGTCGATGTTTCTATTCTCCATTTTCTCAGCTCTTTCTTTTCTTTTGCTTCTCTTCTTCTTCTAGTCCTTTTCTTGTCAAAATCCACATACGACAATATGTTAGGGGTTTAATAATAGAGGTATTTTATGATTAAAATACCTTAGGATAATATGTTATCTTTATAGATAACATTAGATTAGAGATTAGCATTTAAATATTAGAGATAAGTATTATCATTAGAGTAGTTAGTATAATTTAAATATTAGGGATAAGTATTATCAGTAGTTTATTCTAATTAGTCTTTTATTTTACTATGCATTGTAATTGTCTATTTAAAGACATCAAGCTCATTAATGAAAATGATCAGAAAATTAATCCCAAACCTTGAGTTTGAAAAGGGTTTTTTAGGTTTCCTCAAAATCTAAAAGGTCTTTAGGTTCCCTCAGAACCTAAAATCTATCCCCGTTACGTATTCATGTAACATTTGGTATCAGAGCCGCGATCTTGTTCAATGGAGAATCCAAGGCTGGATTGACTTGAGCAGCAGCTTGGTAACCTCATGACTATGGTTGAAGGCTTTATGAAGAAGATGGAAGAAAATAATGAGAGGATTCAAGAAAAATTGTCTGCATTGATTGCCAAATTTGACGATGGTTCAACTAATAACAACAATGAACTTCATTGCTACGAGCAGCCACAAATGGTGCTACTCCCGTATCCCTTGCCATCACTGGATTTCCAGTCAACGGAAGACATCAACAACTTTGTCATATCGCAAGACCCATCACAATGTCATTACATTGCACGGTCAATTGTAAAACAGCAAAGGCATGATGAAATGGAGGAATGTTCATCATTGTACGTAGCCAAAACAAGGCAACCATGTCCACCCTGTGCTCCATTGCAAGCGCCTCGTCGCCATCCTGTATCACAGAACAATTGGCAGTCCAATGTTCATTGGCAGCGGCAAGTGAGTGGGCTTGTGCAAATTTGGACGCTTGATGACAAAGAATTGATCCCACCTCTTGAACGGCCACCAAGGGAATGCCTGAAACGAGTAACGAAGGAAGAAAAGAATTTCCAGACCTTGAGGACAAGGTCTCCTTAAGGGGAATGAAATGTTAGGGGTTTAATAATAGAGGTATTTTATGATTAAAATACCTTAGGATAATATGTTATCTTTATAGATAACATTAGATTAGAGATTAGCATTTAAATATTAGAGATAAGTATTATCATTAGAGTAGTTAGTATAATTTAAATATTAGGGATAAGTATTATCAGTAGTTTATTCTAATTAGTCTTTTATTTTACTATGCATTGTAATTGTCTATTTAAAGACATCAAGCTCATTAATGAAAAGGATTAGAAAATTAATCTCAAACCTTGAGTTTGAAAATGGTTTTTTAGGTTTCCTCAAAATCTAAAAGGTCTAGGTTCCCTCAGAACCTAAAATCTATCTCCGTTACGTATTCACGTAACATAATATGCTTTAGGTCTCCCTGCTCTTCTTTTCTCCATCTTCTCACTCTCTCTCTCTCTCTCTTTTCTTTCCTTCATTTTCAAAAACCCAAACCCAAAAAAATCTTAAAAAAATCAAAAATTCAAATAAAAAAATCAACCTGAAAAATCAAAAACCCAAACGTCAAACCCAACAAATCTTTAAAAACCCAAAATATCTTCTTATCTTTTCTCTTCTCCTTTTTTTTTTTTTTTCTTCTTCTTTTTCTCCTTTTCTTCTTCCCTCTAGAGGAGCTGGCCGACTGCATGTGCAGAGAGAAGAGGCTAGGGAGATTGAGAGAGCTGAGTTTGGAAATAAAAGAAAAGGGATTAAAGAAGATGAATATATAATAGAATTATAAAGGGAAAAGAAGAGGGAAAGAAGATAGGGA
>NC_081544.1:754070-764008 GCF_901000735.1 Corylus avellana | reverse complement strand
AATTTAAGGATTTTAACATGTTCCTTATTTTTAAGTAGTTGGTTAAAGTAACAAATTTTGATGAATGAAAGATTTTTACGAATCAATTTATATTAGTTTCCTACAAACATTTATATCAAAAAAAAAAAAGAAAAAAAAGAAGAAGCAAATATAGCCTTCAAAAAACATTACGGATTTGGAAAGTGGCTTGGATAATTGCACCACACTTAAGTTGAATATAACATCGATAGTAATACAATTTCAACACATAAAAAGGTGTTTAAAATAATGTTTAGTGGTCATAGCAATTATGGAGTTCAACAGCGCTGCCAAGTCTTAATTCCAACACCATCAACATCTTCCAAATTAATATATCGATCATTAGTTACTTTGATATTTGAGTGATTAAAACAATTAATCCAAAAAACATAATACATTCTTAATCAAGTTTGATTTATTTATTTTAATATTTTGTTGTGCCTATGAAACTAGGACAAAGGTGGATTATGAAGAACCTAGTTAATTGATCAATCCTTAAATTCTTCTTTTCTTTGTCTCTACACATTCTTTTCTTCGATCTCTTCTTCTTCTTCTTCTTCTTCCCCTTCTTCTTTTCTTTTGTATGTGCAAAATAAACAGAGAATTGGTAGAGCAAAAAATGAAAATAGAATAGGTTGGAAAGTTTTCTGATATTTTTACAACTCTTACAATTATTAGGTGGAGGAGTGCTCTACTTCTTTGGATGACACTTTTTTACGACATGCTACAAATTGCCGCAGTAGAAAATGTGGACTAATTGGGGAAGGAGGCCTCATGAGAATGCATGTTTTCCTCTGTATTAACATCTTTCTATCAGGCTTTCTAAGGCTACAAATTGGCCTCTTTCACAAAAATAAAAATAAAAAGATTACTAGGTAGGCCATAAATTATTGTTAATTAAAAGCAATCACAAAATTTCAATAATAACAAGAAAGAAAAACAAAAAAGAAGAATATTATTGAAAGGCATATAAAAATTAACAAAATTTATTATATTGTAACTACCATTACAATTATATATATTTGTTTATTCAAGCAATTAATCAGCTCATGATCTTTATCTATGATTTTTGAACCTAAAACGTTGATCACCAGAGTATATATATGATTACTTTGTATGAGAAAAGTAGTTGCAAATTAAGAGTTTTAACTACAGAGTCGGCTTAATATATGTTAGTTTGCTCATACATTCTTCACAATTTTGTAAAGTATTGACTGGTTCAGCAACTTAATAAAACATGATTTTCACTCTCTCCAAGCTAAGAATTTTCATCAATGCCAATGATATCAGTAATGATGAGAGTTGTAAAATGAGCTTGAGAAAATGAGAATGAGCACAAAGTTGCTGTGTCAACCGTAGAAAGAAAGAGGTTTAGTGCCCACAACTACAAGGATATTCAAACTAGTCTTTCTCTGCTCAGAATTGGGGAGAAAGATAATTAAGCCGATCGGGGTGGCTTCTAGAACTGGGATTTATTCTAGTTCCGATACCTGGAATGCAATTAGGGAGAACCATGATGCGGTGGATTGGTTTCCTCTGATTTGGTACAAGTTGCTGCAATGGGGTTTTCAAGGGGATGTGAAGTGTGTATGATTGAGGACAGAGCATTTATTTTGTGCTTGTGGTGTTAGCAAGAGAATTTGGGTTTTTGTCACGCAGAAATGCGGTGTTTTGAAACTTCCTACTAGCTGGAAATATGTTATCTCATTGGGTTTGAAACATTGGAAGAAGAAAACTTTGCGGGCTAAACATTTGTAGACTGCTGTTTTGTCTTTAGCTGTGACTAGAGGTTGATTGTAATATGTTTTGTTAGTCATCTATAAATGTTACCCAATTTTCCTAAAAACAAAAAAAAAGCAAAACAGAATGGATACGATTTTTCTAAAACATGTAAGTAGACATCGAAACATAATCAAATGAAAAATATATACAATAAGCTTTCCTCTCTCTTTCACATACATAAATGTGCCAATTAATTAAGCTAACCATCATCAAAAAGTTATTTCCCTCTCTTAGTTTTTTCAGATAAAACTCAAACAATACTCATCATGAACGGTAAATTTGCACTGAGTACATTCTAAGGCATTGTCAACAAATGACTTATGACATGTATCACATGGAGGGGAGTGCTCAGTCTTTTGGACAATAGTGAGAGGATGCTTGTGATCTTCATATGTAATAGTTCTTCCATAGTCAATGCCCGGATTCTTTCCAAGAATGCATTGAGGATGAGCAGTGAATTTACATTTTACACAGTAATAGAACCAATAATCAGGATGATCTCTTTCTTCTTCACAAATTAGACAATAATATTCTTCCGAATCACCTTCACGAATGTAGGAGAGTTTCGGGAGATGTATATCATATTCATATCTAGCAACAAGTGGAAGAGTTGCACATTTAATACACAAAGAGAACTTGTCACATTTAGTACAGACAAAGTTCACACCCTTTTCACCACAAGCATCGCAAGTTTCCAAAGATTTCATAGCAATGAAAAGGAAGTGTTGGTGACCTTCATGTTTAAGAGTGTTTGGAATTAAACAACATTGAACATCATAGTTGAAAACACCACACTCATTGCATTTATAGCGAAAGCCATGGCGATAAAGTTCACAAGCATCACATTCGAACAATCCAATTGTATCCACTTCTGGATCTTGTGAGAGGAGGGTGAGCGAATGTTTGTGAAATAGCCCTCGCTTAAGGGTTGTGAGCAGTTTAATACATCTGTTATGGATGAAAAAATTGCACTGTGCACAGCCATAAAACGGGACGGAGATTATAAATTGCATACACGCCTCACAACGCATATCATCCATGAGCTTTTTATCGATTAGGATTAAATTATGTTGTGGATGACTGAAGTGTTTGATCTCCTGAGGGCTATCTCTTTCATCCTCTACTGGATTGATCCCCTCCACCAAATAAACCAACTGAGTTGCATCCACCTCAGTGGTAGCAAACTCGTTCTCATCTTCAACTCTAAAATAATTGGCACAATTCAAGTGAGTAATGTAATTGCATTTTCGACAATAATAAGCTGCATATTCTGTATTAACCTTTTTACGACATAGTTCACAGAATACACTATCATGTTGCTCGACTTGCTGCAGAGAATAGGTGCGAGTGAGTGAGTGATCATGTATCGTAGTTTTGATTGTGCGTAAAAATTGAGCACACTTACCATGAATCAGGACTCGGCAATCGCTGCATTGGTAGGCAAAATCTTTGCTTTCCTTAGCACAGGCATGGCAAGTAAACTGGATCTGCTTCCACATGGGAAAGAGTGTGTGTTGGTCACAGTCCTCAGCACTGATTCGCCAACGAGAAACACATTTGATGTCGATGTCAAAATCGCAGGTGAAACAACGATAGAAGTAGGAGTTATGACAATATTTGCGGCAAACATCACAATAATTTGACGATGATGGCAGGTGGAGAACAAGGGGGTGCTTTGGGTGCATGATGTGTTGTATGATGTGGGATATGTCAATGCACGATTTGTGAAGAAGGAATGTGCATTTAGGTACGGAGCATTTGTAAGCTGGACCAAATATTGCTTCCTGGCATCCCGAACAAACAACTTCCTCCTTGCCACCATTGTCCGCCTCTTCTATAAAGATCAAGTGATGTCTCTTCCTCAAATCATGTTTGATTTGAATATCTTCCCTGCATGATTTATGTTGAGAAGTTTGCATTCCAAGCATTTGTAGGCGGGGCCTCCCCGTAGTGGTTCTTTGCACACCCAGCAAACAACATCATTGATTTCCAGCTCCTCACAAAAGATCAAGTGATGCCATCGACTGCAATCTCCGACCTCCATCTCTCTCTCACTCTCAGACAATCAGCGTAAACAAATATCATGTGATAGGAATAGGATGATATGTAAACATCCTCTCATTTATTTTTTTGAAAAAATAATGCTAATAACTGGTGCATGCCAGCTGTTGAATTATTTGAGCTATGATTGATTGCACGCCAGACGCCAGCTCTATCTATTTGAGCTATGATATCTTTCTTTGATGTCTGAATTGCAGTCTCACAAATTCTGCCACGTGGAATCAAATTGAGCAATAGCAAATGGAGATGCTATTCGTAACTCTTCATCATTTGAATTCGTGAACCGCATCCACGTCTACGATCGTAGCTACCTGTATGTTTCTTTTGTAAATTGTAAATATCCAAGCCATTAATTTATTTTCAAATTTCAACCCAATTGCCAACTGGTTGAAATAGACGATATCTTGGCATACATCTATCTTCCTAGTTCCTACAATCCTACTCCTGTAGGTAATTTGAGCAAATTAATAGTATTTCTTCTTCTCTATCCCTCCTCCAATTCCTTCGGTTCTTGTATGTTTTGTTTGTTTTTTTTTTTTTTTTTTTTTTTTGTCCTATCTGGTACTTAGAAAAAATTAAAAACAAATAAACTAATCAACTCTCATTTATTTTTTTTAAATGTAAAATAAAAAATTTTAAAACATTCCTTGAAACAAATTCTTTTAGTGTTTCTTAAATTAAGAGAAACTAAAAAAAAAAAAAAAAAAATTGAGTAAAGGTAAGGGCGTTTTTAGTCACCACCGCCATATTAATTGAAGGATCACGAGCATAATGCTCTTACATCATAAAACGTAAAGCTCTGAAAAAATTATAGCTGAAACGACGAAGTTACATCATTATAAATACATACAAATCAATCTTACATTCATAAACTTATTCATGACATACATCATCTGCTAATCCATTACTAATCTTCAGCTAGAGTAACAAATTTACTTCAAGCAAACTCAATTTAATACATAGCCAACACAAATTCACAAATTCCTTAGATAAATGCATATAATTCTTATACCTCATTTTTATGTAAAGTAGTCGGTGCATGATTTATAAAAGATGTTTCTTTTTTCATGATAAAGACATATCTTTACTTCTCGATGCTAAAAATAATTGAGCTCTCTCTCTCTCTCTCAAATAATGCACTGCCAACCTAAAAAAGTAAATAGTGTGTTTGGTAATTAATGGTTTTGAGATGAAAAATGAAGAAAAAATTGATTATAGAAATGAGTTTTAAAATTTTTTGAAAAAAATAAAAAATAAATAAAGCTATTTAATAATATGAAAAAATAAAGTAAAAGGTGAGGAATGAAAAAATGAGTTGACCTTTTATTAATAAAGCTTCAAGAGATGGACATATAATATAAGAAAATGCTTCTTTTTTTTTTTTTTTTTTAAGTTTTCTCTTATTATTATTATTTTTAAAATTATTATTAAATCTGTTGAATCATATGAATCTCATGGGTGGGACCGGTGTTCCCATTATGTCACCTTGGTGGGCAACAACTGGACAATAGAAACCTAACGTACATATGTATGGGGTCTCATAAAAACACTTTTCTCCTTGGAAAGACGTCTTTTCTGAAGCGCATCTATTCATAAAATTATCATCATCTATGTCAATGGGCTACATGTGAGTTGATAGTGATAAGATTAGGGTTAGATAAGTTTAATAGTGGAGTCATTAAGATCATATTATTTAATAAGAACATGATAAGAAGTTATAATTAATTTTAATCCTCATTTCAAATATCTTAATCTTAATTTCAAATAAATTATTACTAATTTAAATAATTCAATCCTAATGAGTATTAAACCTATCTAACCCTAATATTACCCCTATCATGAGTCTATCACCAAATTCAGGTGTGTGAGAGGAATATAGGATGATATGTAAATACTCGGTCTTTATAATCTTATTACTGAATTTACCCTCAAAATGTTTCATACTATTTCGAAAGAGCATGCTCTTATATATATAAATACATCTCTTCTCTCACACCCAAACAATGTGAGATGCCACAAGGGACGTAAAGATAGCTCGGTTGTTCGTGAACTCAACCCAGTTCAATTAAATTTGATTTAATATCGGTTTAAATAATAAATGAGTCATTTGTGAACACAAAAATATTTTCGAATATTAAATTAGACATATTCGTATAAACTCAACTCGGATAAGCTTGTATAAACTATATAACTTCATTTATACAAATTTTTTTAGTATTATTTTAGTCTTGTAATAAGAACATCTTAAGTAAAAGGGAATTATCTTCGTAATATAATAGATATAACTTGAATTATTGTTATTATGAGTTTAATTTTAGAGATTTGTGTGCACATGAGTGCATGTGTTTATGCGTATGTATGTATATATGTGTGTATGTACACAATGAATTTATATACATACATATAAACTCGATATTAGATTATTTAATTAACTTAATTGATAAATTTTTAACAATACTTAATTAACTAATGAGTAGCATGAATTTATGAAAATATAAACAACCATAATA
Source organism: Corylus avellana (assembly GCF_901000735.1). Classification (NCBI taxonomy): domain Eukaryota; kingdom Viridiplantae; phylum Streptophyta; class Magnoliopsida; order Fagales; family Betulaceae; genus Corylus; species Corylus avellana. Next base: position 757,637 of record NC_081544.1, on the reverse strand, counting down.
TTTACTTTATATAAAAAGTAAATAAGTTAATTCAACAATTCATAATAAACTCGAGTTCGACTTGTGTTTGAAAGTTAATTATTGTTAATTAAAATAAAGCAGCCCAAAAGTTCATCATACCAAGAAAGAAAAAGGCAAAAGAAGAATATTATTGAAAGATATAAAAATTAACAAAATTTATTATATTGTAACTACCATTACAACTAAATATATTAGTTTATTTAAGAAATTAATTAGCTCATGATCTTTATCTATTAGTTATATATGTTTACTGATTGAGAATATATTTTATATATTAAAAGAAAATATATTAAAATAATATTGTACATTATTTGTCTTTTATCTTATAGAGAAAATTCTTATATTTTGTTTTGTTTTATTTTGCACTATTTGTTTATATTATTTTTCATTTGAATAAGATTTCTTTCAATTTAGTTGCAAAGCGTTTTAACTACAGAGTCGACGTGACCGGTACAATCATTTCATTGTGGTAGGCCCCGAAAAAAATGCGGTAAGTATCATTTCATTTCAGGGCAATAGTAAACTTTGAAGGGGATCCCATTTATCTCATCACGTTGGTGGGCAACAACTACACGATGGAAAGTAGAAACGTGCAAATATATCTCATCCACGTTTCTCCTTTGAAAGGCAGTGAGATAGGAACAACGTCTTTTCTGAAGCCCATCTTTTCATAAAATCATCATCATCTTTTAAGACTTCAAGGGCCACATTACTCAATAACCATAAATAAAATTAATTAATGATAAAAGAAAACAACAGAATTGGGGTTTCATGTGGAATCAACTTTGACCAATAGGCAATAGCAAGGCCAACAAAAAACCTTCCATAGTTTTTATTTTATTTTAAACGAAACACAGTAAGATTTTCATCAAATGAGCTGAAAAATATTTGGTTAATTATATGTGAAGAGTTTTTTTTTTAGGGGACAAAAATATTTTTCTAATATAACAAATTGAATATTTTTCAATTCATTTAAATCGGATAGAGTCATAATTCCTCGAAGTAGAGTTAGACCGCTTAAGGCACCCATTTTAATTGTCAAATTTTGAGTCTATGCGAATCGTATTATCCACGGTGGGGTGTGTAGCCCCAAACAATTGTTAGCACTTATGAGAATTTGAACCCAACCTTGATGAACTTTCACCATCAAAGACGAGGCCTGCACCACTAGGCCAAGTCTTTGAGGTTTTTAAAGCCCAATCACTTATAAATGTTAATGCTTTAAATTCGGACAAAAAAAAAAAATTAACTGGGTTAGAGAAATTTCTTTTAATTTATTCTATAAAAATGACATGTGTACTCTACATGTGAGAAACACATACTTTTTTTAATTATAATAATAAAATTGAAGTAAATTTTATTCAAAAAGCATGCGCTTCTCAAATCTTATTTAAAAAACATTTATTTCTCATATAAAAAGTAACACATGTCATTTTTATATAATAAATTGGAGAAAATTTTTTCAATTCAATTTAAAGGAAAACTCTGTGCTTTAAACCTTGCATCATGATTTAACATTTCCATGGTAATTTTATTTTTATTTTTATTTATTTCCCTCATTTGCTATATATGTAAGCTATTGATGATCTCATAAAATGAGATTGTCTGCGTCCAAATTATCAGGTCAAACTGTGCAGTATTCCAAGCACAAAACCACAAAGTAACTCAAGATTTTTTTATATATGCTGAAGTGAAGAGAAAACCCAATGTTTAAATTTAAGATCCAACAAGGGAACAATCGATCTTGCGAATGTGTATATATATTGGTTAGCAGTAGCATATTCGGTTACTTTCAAAGCCTCTAAAAATATTTGGATAGAAATTTCCTACAAATTTAGTTGGAGAAAATTGTTCTAATTTAGTCTTTGAAACTGACATGTGTCTTTTAACATGTTAAAAACACATGTTTTTTTAATAGCATATGCTTCTTTTATATATATATATATATATATATATATATATATACTTCACACGTGCTTAAAAGATACGTATCATTTTTAAAGGCTAGGTTGGAAGAAATTTCACCCACCCAATTTGTAAGAAATTTCTGTCACAATTTAATGATACGAGTTCTTCAAAGTACTTGATCGAAGTATTAATTTAAAACAATTTGCTTAACACAAAAATCTAATCATGTTTTAAATAAAGATGGCTTCCCATCGCGTTCAAATAACCCAATGAGGTTGATTTTTATTAATGGATTTTTGTTTTTATTTTATTAATTTTTATTTTGGTTTTTTTTTTTAAATAAAAAACGTATTTTAAGTATTTGGTCAAAAATGATCACGTATAAGGCATGTGACCACTTTTTCATCCAACATAACAGAAAAGGCAAATATAGTGGCCTTTTTGACACAAGATAGTAATTTTATGTATATATCTGTCACTTATCAATTCGTGGAGCTTGTTAAAAATAGTTGGTAGTTTAAATACATTTTTCCTTTATTTCTACAATGACCAGATTGTTTTTGGATTAGATCGGTTGAGCATCGATGATTTTGATGTGGAAGACGAGGTCCGACAAAACTTCTCATGCTCGTATTGTTATGAAGACTTCGACATCGTGTCGTTGTGTTTGTATCATGAAGATGAGCACTCTTTTGAGTCATACATGTTTTTTCATATTCTCAATTTGGGGTGGTTTGGTTATCCTATATATGTAAGAGAAACCACCCAAATGGTTAGGGGGACGAAACTACCAATATACTAAGTTTTTTTTTTTTTTTTTTTTTCCTAAAAAAAAAATTATAAGTGACACGTCTCATAGTATGATTAATGTTTATAACTTGATATGACATTTAATGGTTTCTATCAAAAACCTAGACAAAAGTTGGGTATAAGAACCTTTTTGTTATTTTTGCATATCACGTGGAGTTTTTTGAACATTTTTATACCACATGCAACTTATTGCAAATTGGTATAATTAACCGCATATTGATTTGACCTTTTTTTTCTTCATAAATATAAAATATATAAGTTTTAACATTGGATTTCATTGAAAATGCTGCAAATTGGCATCTTTCACCATGTTTTAAGCCTAGCCTATCCAGTGAGTTTCAGGAAAAAAAGCAAAAAAAAAAAAGAAAATTACCAGCTTGGCCATATATTATTGTTAATTAAAAGCAATCCACAAAAGTTCACTACAACGAGAAAGAAAAAGAAAAGAGAAGAATATTATTTAAAGATAAAAAAAAAATTAATTAAATTTCTTATCATGTAACTACCATTGCAATTATTTAAATATTAGTTTATTTGAGTAATTAATCAGCTGATCATGATCTTTATATATGAACCTAAAAAGTTGATGACCCGTTCAGCAATTTCACTCATACATTTTTCACAGTTTTATAAAGTATTGACCGGTTCAGCAAAGCAATAAAAGACGATTCTAACTATGCATGATGATGTTCATCATGAGATATAGTATTTAGTAGACAATTTGATGAAGTGGCAGTAACTATTAATTATTGCATTAATACTTGTTAAAAAAAAAAACTCAAATGCTGATTTAATATATAATTTTTACTATCACATCATCTTAATTGT
>NC_081544.1:752551-753970 GCF_901000735.1 Corylus avellana | reverse complement strand
AGTTTCCAACCTATTCTATTCTCATTTTTTGCTCTAACAATTCTCTGTTTCTTTTGCACATACAAAAGAAAAGAAGAAGGAGAAGAAGAAGAAGAAGAAGAAGAAGAAGAATAGGAGATCGAAGAAAAGAATGTGTATAGACAAAGAAAAGAAGAAATTAAGGATTGATCAATTAACTAGGTTCTTTATAATCCACCTTTGTCCTAGTCTCATAGGCACAACAAAATATTAAAATAAATAAATCAAAATTGATTAAGAATGTATTATGTTTTTTGGATTAATTGTTCTAATCACTCAAATATCAAAGTAACTAATGATCGATATATTAATTTGGAAGATGTTAATGGTATTGGAATTAAGACTTGGCAGCGCTGTTGAACTCCATAATTGCTATGACCACTAAACATTATTTTAAACACCTTTTTATGTGTTGAAATTGTATTACTATCGACGTTATATTCAACTTAAGTGTGGTGCAATTATCCGGACCACTTTCCAAATCCGTAATGTTTTTTGAAGGCTATATTTGCTTCTTCTTTGTTTTTTTTTTTTTTTTTTTTTTTTTATATAAATGTTTGTAGGAAACTAAATTGATTCGTAAAAATCTTTCATTGATCAAAATTTATTACATTAGCCAACAACTTAAGAATAAGGAATATGTTAAAATCCTTAAATTTCACTCCAATTTCTGCTTTGCCCCCCCTCCCACAACTACCCCAGTGGTTGTTGTTGCTGCCAAGCAAAGCACTGATTCGAGTAGGGTTAAAGGGTATTTCGAGGGTCATGTCCATGTTCACGTCCCATGCATTGAGATTCGGATAGGGTTGAAGGATCTCGCGACGGTGATGCCCCTGCCCTTTGTTTTGGTGCTTATACCATTTTATGCGCCCTTTTATTGGCTTTTACTCAAGATCTAGAGGCCCTAGTCATTTATGATCCCTTTTGGATCATTTCTAAACCTATTTCCTATTTTCTGTTTTTAGATTCAGCTATATATTTATTTCTTTTGGATTTGTTGTTAGAGAGCCTATCATTTTTTAGTTTTTTATTCATTATAACCCTTCTCCTATTTACTCAGGAAAAAAAAAATTCCGCTCTGTTAGGTATTCGAACAATGTTTGTGACGGTTCTCGTTTTTTATTATTTAAATTTCTTTTCGGTTTTTATTGTATTTAAGAGTTAGAGGCTTTTAGGGTGTAGGCTGTAACTTGGAAAATTTGATTGTGACAGATAATTACTTTGCTGTTGCACTCCATTATAATGTAGCCAATTTTTTTCTCTCCAAAATGTAATACCATATACTTTATGTGGTATTCTTCCGTAATCTATGAAATCATGGTGTTAATTGTAGACTTCGAGATATTTTCATGATTATAAGAGAATATTTTTTTTTGAAAAAATATTGCTATACTTTGCTTT
>NC_081544.1:747616-752451 GCF_901000735.1 Corylus avellana | reverse complement strand
GAGGGGGGAAAGCTAGGGCTCATATATATTAACACAAATAAGCATCATGTTTTCTTTGTCATAACAAGTTACATTGCCAAGAATCTAGAAATGAAAATTAACAATAATACAAAAAATCAATCAAAATCACAAAATACTTGAGTTGAGTAGATTGGTTGCTCTTCTACTTGTGAGGGTGAAAGTGTGGGTAAAGTCCCAATATATGTTCTGGCATGAAATTATGTCGTATCAGGATTCCAACAATTGGAGGCATCTGCAATCAAAGTGTAAAAATTTCAACACTAGTTATACATTTATTCGTATTAATTTGTGAATTTCAAATATATATTATAGCAGAGAGACAGAGAGAGATGTTTACCCCTGGTGTCTTTGGCACAACCAACAAGTGCCTAAGGCCAACCTCTCTGAAAAAACTATAAACGACTCCAAACGACACCAATAAGGGGGTTGAATAGGTGTATGCAAATAATACGCAGAATTAAAAATTAAACAATCATACAACCAAAATATGTAGAACAATAGATCACAGAGACACAAATATTTTGGTTACGAAGAGGAAACCATTTAGAGAACACTCTAAAATGTAAAACCTCTCCGGGGCAGCCAAACCCAGGAAATCAATCAACTATAAAAGAATAAGGATTACAAGAAGTTCACACTTACAAAACCTTTGCAATTGACACTTCCTTCCATAAGACAAGCGACCCACTTGACTTCTACCGCAGTAGCCATTTCCAGAACATCTGGCACAATCCTTCTACTTGATCTCCTTTACCGGAACTCCGGTAGACTTCGGTTGTATATGATTTGTGATGAAGACACAACCTTTAACTCTAAGAGAGACTAACCCTAACACTCAATATCTTAAACGCTCTCTTAGCACATGGAATTCTTATGTGGAATTCCTTACAATTTCGTGCATAACAGCTCTCTATATATAGACTACAAGAAAACCTAGTACTAGTTGAAATGGGAAGAAAAACTAGTTCTAGTTGGAATAGGATTCATCCAAATTTTCTTTCTTATCTTGCGAGATGATTTTGGCATAGCTAACTTTCGAATTTTGAAAATCTTATTTCACAGAGATTTGTAGAATTTTGTGTTAGCTTTCCAATGTCTCTGGTTTCACCTCAATCCGATTCGTGAGCCGAAAGTTATGGTCCGAATACTAATACATGTGCAGGATACGAAATTTAATCAAATCCTATTTTAACTCTAATTAAAGAATTCCGATTTGATTAAACTTAACCATATCATATAGGTCTTCTATTATGATTGGTTAAGCTTAACCACATCTTCTAGGTCTTCTCTTGACACAACACCTCGTATGTATGCACTGCTGACGGGATTGCAGATGAATGTATTTTGTCACTGAATTTGGCAATTCAAAACCCAACAAACTCCCCCTTTGACAATTCTGTGACAAAATTTACAAGATACATCTGAATAGATAACTCCTGTTTCCTGAAACACTCACAAAACATATTAAACGTATGTGGAATAAAAATACCCAATGTACCAATAAAATAACAGATTTGAATAGAATATAATCATGAATAGCTCACCAAATCTGTTAAAAAACAAAACAAAAATCTTTCATAGATGCAACAAGTATATCAAAATCAAAATCATCTATGGTGTTCTATCTATTCCCAGTCTGCACTCTCTAAAACTTTCTCTCCCCCTTTTTGTCATGAATGGACAAAGGGCAGTAAAACACCAATAAGCCCAAGAAAAGTCAGAGAAACATAAACATGATCAAAACTATGAATGCATAATGAGTGAAATGCAAGATCATGATAAAAAAAATTCTCCCCCTCAATGTATGACATAAGAAAAATGCCAAATACACACATGATAAAACATAAAAGACTCATATATTAAGCAGTGATTATCCGGTAATATCTCATAATGTCCAAAATATGCATGAGAATAAAAAGATATGAAACAAAAGTTTCTTCAACATAAGCAAAGCAACATGTTCCACTCAACCCATGCTTGTGTGTTGTGTGTGAAAGCTAACCATCAAGTAAGATTAAGAACTCATACGGTGAGGGGATAGGCTAGCAAGTAAAAACGTAAATTACCTCATGGGAAGATTGACATGTATATCTAAACAAAAGTCAAACCTTGCTAGGGCCGTGTCACCCTCATCCAATACACTTCCCATGTAGTAATAGCACATACTCAAACATTGTCCGGTAGTGACCGTCTCTTTCCACAATGAATATGGTCACGACTATTTCTATAGGGACAAGTTGAGCACAAATAAGACATAGTGAAATAGATTCCTTTTGGAATATGTTCATTTGTTTTCTTGTTTCACTATTTTTCTCTTTGAGAATGTGTCTTTAATAATTTAGTGCTTAAACCAAATTAGAGGAATGCTGGAATTTTTAGGTCCTAGGTTCAACTAGCATTTGGTCAATTTGATAGACACAACTAGTCAATCTTCTTCATATGGTTGCCTAACATAACTCACCCTTAAGGCCAAAATCATACTCAATTTAAGCTTAAATGTGCATAAGAGTTCAAGCATAGGTAAAATGTACCATAGAAGCATAAGCTTAGGCCAAAAAAAAATCAGTCCATTAATAAATATTCATCCCATGTATAGTAAGCACATTTTGAGATATAAGGAATTGGATCCATGAAGTATACATGAGAAATTTATGGACTATCAAGGTGCATATGACAAAAATAAGAAGACAACCTAAAAACTATATTTTTGTCTTTTTGAATTTTTGAATTTTTTTTTTTTTTTAAATAAAATGCACAAAATTAATGCAATGCATATATATGCAAAACTGAAAATTAAAAAAAAAACAAACAAAAACAAAAAAAATAATAATAAATGCAATGCAATGCAATGAATGCTACATGCTCTAGGATATGAAGAAATATGCAAGACAACCAATCCTAAGCATGTTATGGACCACCTTACTTTAGGTGAGTTCACTACCACTCCCCCTCAAAGGGTGAATGGTATCGACCTTCCTAACCCAAACCTTCTTAACCCTAGGTACAGATTTGTGACTCTTGTCAAACTCATCTAACCTAGATAACACTCCCTTCATCATTATGCATAGCCCCTCAAAACCTTTCCTAGAATATGAATTCTCACTCTTATGCTCACGAGGTCTCAACTTAAAACAGTTAGGTCGAATATGACCAACTTTTCTACAATGATGGCAGGTAGGGACAAATTTCGGAGAAGCTTGTCTCATATGAGGAGGGATATACATATACTTAGATCTAGACAAACATGACTCTACACCACCTTTTTCTTTCTTAGGAGCAGCCTTTTTATTCCAAGGTCTTTGGGATTTCAACTTAGAACAATTTGGTCTAATATGACCAATAATCCCACAATGGTGGCATGTAGGAACAAACTTTGCATGAGTTTGTTTCCTTGAAAGAGCCTTGAATTTGGGCTTCACACAAGTATTCATACAAGAAGTTTTGCCCTTATCCAAGCAAGCTATATTAGCTTTGACTTCTTCAACTTTCACATGCTTAACAAACAAAGTTTTTCTTTCAGAATTAGAAGCATGTGAAGTAGAGGCTCCCAATTTATCAATAAGCATAGTATTTTCAGATTTCAAAGAGTCAATTAAGGCATGTGATTTAGACAAATTAATAACCAAAGACTCTTTCTCATGCTCAACATCATTAAGCTTTTTAAGGGAAATTTGATGATGATGAGTTAATTTAACAAATTTCTTAAAGAGCTTGTTATAGGCCATCTGAAGGTCAATCTCCTCATCAGAATCCATGCTAAGGGATTGAGGAGTATTCATAGCAAAGGAGTCAAGGATCTCACTCAGGAATTTAATCCAAACAAAGTGAACCCGTTCTGATACCATGAAAAACCTATATACGACTCCAAACAACACCAATAAGGGGGTTGAATAGGTGTATGCAAATAATACGCGAAATTAAAAATTAAACAATCATACAACCAAAATATGTAGAACAATAGATCACAGAGACACAAATATTTTGGTTACGAAGAGGAAACCATTTAGAGAACTCTCTAAAATGTAAAACCTCTCCGGGGCAGCCAAACCCAGGAAATCAATCAACTATAAAAGAATAAGGATTACAAGAAGTTCACACTTACAAAACCTTTGCAATTGACACTTTCTTGCATAAGACAAGCGACCCACTTGACTTCTACCGCAATAGCCCTTTCCAGAACATCTGACACAATCCTTCTACTTGATCTCCTTTGCCGGAACTCCGGTAGACTTCAGTTGTATATGATCTGTGATGAACACACAACCTTTAACTCTAAGAGAGACTAACCCTAACACTCAATATCTTAAACGCTCTCTTAGCACATGGAATTCTTATGTGAAATTCCTTACAATTTCGTGCATAACAGCTCTCTATATATAGACTACAAGAAAACCTAGTACTAGTTGAAATGGGAAGAAAAACTAGTTCTAGTTGGAATAGGATTCATCCAAATTTTCTTTCTTATCTTGCGAGATGATTTTGGCATAGCTAACTTTCGAATTTTGAAAATCTTATTTCACAAAGATTTGTAGAATTTTGTGTTAGCTTTCCAATGTCGCTGGTTTCATCTCAATCCGATTCGTGAGCCGAAAGTTATGGTCCGAATACTAATACATGTGCAGGATACGAAATTTAATCAAATCCTATTTTAACTCTAATTAAAGAATTCCGATTTGATTAAACTTAACCATATCATATAGGTCTTCTATTATGATTGGTTAAGCTTAACCACATCTTCTAGGTCTTCTCTTGACACAACACCTCGTGTATGCACTGCTGACAGGATTGCAGATGAATGTATTTTGTCACCGAAT
>NC_081544.1:743364-747516 GCF_901000735.1 Corylus avellana | reverse complement strand
TACTTTATAATAAAAAATAATATTAAAATAATATTATAATAGTAATATTAAAAAAAATAATATTATAAAGTATACCAATGTGAATAATGTTTACTCACGCTGGTGTGCTCTATATCACTACTCGAGTAATGATAATTATAACATCAGCGTGAGTGACACGTTGGTGTATTATAATATTATTAAAAAAAATTAAACAGTAATATTAATAAAATAATATTATAAAATATACCAGTGTGAGTGAACAATCACTCACGTTGGTGTATTATTATAATATTATTATATTATTAAAAAAATTTTGAATAATAATATTATAAAATACACCAGCGTGAGTGACTGTTTACTTGCGTTAGTGTTATGATTATCACTACTCCTATCTATAATATCTTTGATGTCTGAACTCCATTCTCACAAATTCTGCCACGTGTAATCATATTGAGAAGTAATGTTATAAGTCCAGTCATTTTGAGGTCCTTCTAAATGTGATGTAATTTTTTAAATTATTATTAATTTGAAATGTGATTTATTAAACTTTAATATATTGGTTATTTTAAAAATTACATTACATTTAAGAGGAGTGTCTGAAGATTTATAGCATTATCCCAATTTGAACCATAGCTAATAGAAATGCCGACAAAAAAAACAAAAAAAAAAAAGAAAAAAAAAAGGCCTCCCTCCTCAAGCTCTGTCCCCTTCATTCAAAATGGAGCAGGCAGTGGATGTACGTGGCTCAGATTAGTTAAGATAAAAATAAATGCTATTTGTTATTTAGTATTCTTTCATTTTTACTTTTTTTAAAAAGTATTTATTATTACATCTCTACATTTATTGACTAATTTTTAAAAAAATAAAATTTGAATGAAATAAAAAAAAATACTAAACAACATTTCTCATTATCTAATGAAGAAATGGTCAATTTTCATTACATAAATTCAGACTACCGTGTACAAGTAGGCAGATATTAACTGCCCATATTTATTATTCACATCCATATTCATATGTACATTCTTATCTGTTGTGGTAGAAGCTCTTACTTAAAAAAAAAAAAATTACAAAATTTAGGCTGTTTCTTTACATTGAAATGCATTTACCAATTAAAAATGTGGCATGTTGCAATTAAAAATTGAATACTTTTTAATCAGGTTCTTTTTTTTTTTTTTTGGAAGAATAATCGTTTTTACAAAAGTGAGAAATAAGCCTTTTCGGAGGAAAATTCTTTCTGATTGCCTCGATAACATACCACAATTTTAATAGGTAGAAATGTGTAAAAAATAAAATTTTATAATTTGAGAGTTTATAATTTTTTAAAAATTATTAAAAAATATTAAGTCATTGTTAAATTAAATAAATGAAAAATTCAAAAGTCAATCAACAATATCATATATATTAGTCCAGACAAGGTATAATATGTGAACTAAGATCTTCATGCAACACATTGTGAGCGATTCCACCCATTTGTCCAAATAAATTTTAAATTATCTGACTACTTACTCGGACAGACAAATTTTATATATGCTCTCTCACATGTACCATACAAATTACTGGGATTTTGTTAAATAATTGCTGGTAACTCTTATCCCTAGTACGATAAAAGGTGACTGCTGCATCCATGGTCCTTGAACATGGAAATCCAATTAAAAAGCACGTACTCTTTAATTGTGGCTGTTCTCATAAAGATAAGGGAGAAAGAAATCATGTGAAGTAGTCAGGTACATGGGTCCAACCTAGTTAAAGATTGGGAAGCAACATTAATTATATAGGTAATTACAGGATGCATTATATATACATGCATAAATATATATTAATTAAATACATATTTTAAAACCGCCACTTCAATATATATCATATAGACTCATTATTTTCCTGGACTTTTTTAAATAGAATATAAATTAAATAATTAAATTCATTTTTTTTTTTTTTTCAGTTTAAATTTTTAGGACAAGTGATGATTTAATATGGTATGAGAACCCAAAGTCATGAGCTCATGTATTAATTAAGAGGAAGTTTGAGCCTATACGTCAGGGCAAATAATTAAATTTGTCTCTTCTTATTAGCTTAAACATTTAAAACAAGCAATGATTTAACATCTCCATCGTAATTTTATTTTTAGTTTTATTTATTTCCCTCATTTGCTATGTAAGCTATTGATCTCATAAAATGAGATTATCTGCATAGACTGCATGTGTCCAAATTATCAGGTCAAACAGTGCAAACACTAAATTGAGATGAGCCGTGATACAGGTTAAGCACATTGCGAAGGAAATTTTTTTTTTTAATATTTTAATGCCCAAAAATAAAAATAAAAAAAAAAAAAAATTTGCACGCGGCGTGCTCACCCAATTGAGATTATCTGTCACAATTTAGTGATGCAAGTTCTTCAAAAAAACTCTAATATTAATTTAATAAAACATTTTACTTAACACAAAAATTTAATCATGTTTTAAATAAAGATCACACACGTTCAAATTAAATAACCCACGGAGGTTGTCAAGGCGCAAGATCGACGAGTTCTTTGTAGGCGGCCCAGAAGAAAGAGCCGAAAAAGATAGCGCTTTTTGCGTGGCGTTGATGTCGGGTGTGTTAATTAATACCAGCCTTTAACATTATATTTGTGATTAATATTGTTGATTAATTACCATAAATTAAAGTTAAATACAAAGATGGTTGCCTTTCCCGTACCATTTTCCACATAAGTTGGCTTTTGATTGATTCAATTCCTTTCTTATGTGCATGCCATGAAAGCATTTGGAATTAAAAAATAAAAATAAAATGAGGAACTAGCATTTTGATTGATACAATTCCTTTCTTGAGTGTTAATGCTGACTTTGGGAACATTTTAATAGAAAATATCAATTAATTAAGGTGCAGTTGGACCAAAATCATGAAGGTGGTTCGACCACTCTTAGAGTATGTTTGAGAAATAGAGCTTTTAAGTCAAAATTTTTTTGTTAAAAGTGCGTTTTGACTATTTTTAGCTTTTTGGACCCTTAAAAACGCTTTCAATTTTTTACCAAACATGTACTTTTTTTCTTTAAACGTACTTTTTGAGTGTTAAATGCACTTTTGGGCTCCTCAAACGCAAACTCAAACAGACTTTTAAGCTTTTATTTTTTATTTTTAATTTAGTTTCTTTTTCTGTTAATTTTTATTAATAGATTTTTTTTTTTTTTTTTTGAAAAAAAAAAAAAGGTATTTTAGGAAGTATTTGGTCAAAGTGATCATATGCAAAACACGTGACCACTTTTCTATCCAGCATATCAGACTAAGTAAATTGAGGCCTTTTTGATACAAAGTAGTAGTTTAATGTATCCAAGTGTCACACTTGTTATTTCATTGGGCACTCTTGAAAAATAGTTGGTAGTTCATGGAGCTTAAATATATTTTTTCCTTATTTCTACAATGGTTTGTGTGTTTTTTTATTAGATTGGTTGAGCATCTAAGATTTTGATGTGGAAGAAGGCGAGGCGCCGAGGTCCGATCAAACTTCCCATGCCTGTATTGTTATGAGGACTTCGACATCGTGTCGTTGCGTTCGCATCATGAAGATGAACACTCGTGCGAGTCCAAAGTCACTGTATTGTTCCAAGTTTTTTTTTTTTTTTTTTCTAAAAAAAAAAAATTATAAGTGACACGTGTCATAATTTGATTGATTCTGATATGACATTTAATGGTTTCTATCAAAAAATTAGACGAAAGTTAAGTATATGAACCTTTTTTGTTATTTTTACATATGACATGTAGTTCTTTGAACATTTTTATAGCACATGCAACTTATTGCAAATTGGTATAATCACGTATTGATTTTGCATTTTTTTTCATAAATATAAAATGTATAAGTTTTAACTTTGGATTTCATTGAAAAGGCTGCAAATTGGCCTCTTTCACCATGTTTTAAGCCTATCAAGTGAGTTTCAGGAAAAAAAAAAAAAAAAAAAAAGACCAGCTAGGCCATATATTATTGTTAATTAAAAGCAATCCACAAAAGTTCACTTCAACGAGAAAGAAAAAGAAAAGAGAAGAATATAATTTAAAGATTAAAAAAAAAAATTAATTAAATTTCTTATCTTGTAACTGCCATTGTAATTATTTAAATATTAGTTTATTTGAGCAATTAATCAGCTCATGATCTTTATATATGAACCTAAAAAGTTGATG
>NC_081544.1:738129-743264 GCF_901000735.1 Corylus avellana | reverse complement strand
ATTAAGACAGGTGCATTCATAAATTGAAACCTTTTAATTAAGCATAGGTAAATGACTATGTGGCATGGGGTGGAACATGATCATTTTTGGAGGCAGGTCACTGTAAAATATGACTGCTTGGGATGAATGGACTTTAAAAGATGTGAGAGGATCCTATCTTCTGAGTTTGTGGAAGAGCATTAGGGGTGAATAAGAATCTTTTCCTTGATTTTCCTTAAGATAGGAGATGGTAGTAAGGTGTGGTTCTAGTATGATACCGGCCTGGTGACATTGTGTTGAAGAATAGATTTCTGAACTTGTTCTTGAATGCTGTGGATGAGGAAGGTTCAGTTGCATTGCCAATTGGGAATATCTTGGGAAGGAGCTCGACTTTGGAATATTAGATTTGTTAGATCTTTGCAAGATTTGGAGTCCGTTGAGTGATTCCTCAGAACCATGATTGAAGTGTTTGTAGGTTGAAAAAGGAGATTTAGTTGTCATGAAAATACCGACATTTGGGGAGCAGTTCCTCTTTGTACCACGTGGAAAACTTGGTGGGAGAGAAAAAACCATGCTTTCAACGGCATAAAATTGGACAAGGAACTGATTTAAACCATTTTCTTACATTCATTATTTAACTGGCTACACACTTTGGGTTGTGTATATTGTGATTTTTCCTTGCACCTTGGGCAGTATATTCTAATTCTTCAACCTTTTATCGATATTTTAAATTTTCAATGTAATTTGTTGAGAGGATGTAATATAATCATCCTGTATATTTATTCTTTTTATCTTTCACTATTTTTTACAACTCAAAGAAACAATATCATAAAATTAAGGGCCAACCTGTACTAGTACGAAGTTTCAGGTATATTTCATCACGACTCCTGCCTGGTGAACCCTTGCTTAGCTTGTCCTGCAGAGAATGCCGAATAGCACCTACAACACATAAAATTGAAAAACTTAAAATAATCAAAGTCAGCATGACGGGGAGTCTACTGTAAGGTCATACATATGAAACTCAGCAACAGTACCATGAGATGCACTAATTACCTAACACCAAGCACCTCTAAAACACATAAAAGCTGACAAAATAATAAACAGCTCAGTGAAAGCCCTTACTTGCAGAAACCTGTTGAGATTTAGTGTCAATCTGCAAGATGATTGATCTGCTGCTTAAAGAACTGTCCCTGTCTAAATCAATGCTTATGGGAGCTCTGGTAGCACCATTTTCACCAGTTGGCTGTTCATCATATAGTTAAAGGGAATAAACCAATTTAAGGAGAAAAAAGAATATTCATTAGCAGAAGTCCGTCAAAGAAAGTTACAAATTTCATGAATGCAAAGACTCAAACCAAATATGACTTACCAAAACAGGATGTCCAATTAAACTGTTCAATACAGCAGATTTACCAGCACCCTGACCAATTGTCCATGGAAAGAATGCATTAAAATTCAGAAGTAATAACTTTAAAAAAAAAAAAAAAAAAAACAGACAAAGCTTCATATTTCTACAATACTTTCTTAATCATTCTTCCTGATAAATTCCTAGTCCCATGCCCATTGTATTTGGTTTGCTATTGTGTTTTAGTACATCTTATGGTATCTTTGATCAACAATTCTTTGATTCAATAGATTCCAGTCCCTCCCAAATTGCACTCTCCACTAGTTTACACAAATACAAAGCTTCACAAAACCACTGGATCCAAAATCCATTCCTCACACCGCAATACAGATACATATAAAGAAACAGGTACGAATGGGTGAAAGAACTTACGACATTGCCGACAACGACGACGTTGAGGAAGGTGGAAGCGCGTCTGGTTGAGGAGGTGTCGTCGACGTCTTCGTCAGCAAGGAGAGCGGAGGCTTGGTGCATCGACTCGGAAAGCTGAGCCAATTCTTCGATCGCCTCCATGTTTGATTCTCAAACTGATTCACAGCAATTGAATCCAACACAGAGAGAGAGAGAGAGAGAGTGATCGGAGGTTGGAAATGAAATCGAGAGAGACTTGGATGTCGAGATTATGGGATTTCAAGTGGAGAATTAGGGATTCGGAGATTCAGAACCTCATTTTGGGAAATGAATTATGATAGTCAGAATCAGAAATGGTTTTCCGTTTGTTGTCAGTGATGAAACAGAAGATTTTTTTTTTAAAACCAAATTCAAATGGGCTCGGATTAAAATTCAAAACTCTCTCGCAGTGAAAAATGTTTTACCCTTGTAGCACTGAGGTCTAGCCTTCTACGTGTTTGTTTTCAATTTATTACTTGAAGAATCGGTGGGATAAGTTTTTTTTTTAACAAATAATATCCATTTAACTATTTAAGACCCGAAGCATATCTCTTATGAATTTAAGGTTGTGAGCACGACTTTTGTCCCTCTTAAAGGTGATTAAGCCGCTTAAAAATGCGTCACAACAAGTAACGTGAAATTGACATAAATTTTAATATGCTTAAAAAAAGTTTAATATATTAATAATAAAGCAATGCTACACTTCACAATTCACACACATTTTCCTACACTAGTTAACGTGACATAAGCTATTAAGTAATTTTTCAAACTTATGTCACGATAAAGAGTAGTGATCTGCAACACACTAGCGTGCATGAACAGTCATGCACGCCAGTGTTATATATATATATAAATATATATTCTGTTCATGCACAATGTGCTGCATATCACTGCTTCACGAAAAATAGTATGAATGTGGGGGTAAAAAATAATATTTTTTTTTTTTGTTAATCACGAGTTTTATTCTATTCCAAACAACTACAAATTTGAGTTTTGACTTCTTGACAATTACAAACAAGTTAATTTCATCTCTCTTTTTTCACTAAAAATGTGTCTTCTTTTTCATGTAAACCTAATAAAAACATGTAACGTATATGAAAAGTTATGTCCACCAAAAAAAAAAAAAAAACACCAAAAAGAAAAGAAAAAGAGGTTGGCTGTTCCACACCCTGTGGAGGCCAGGATCTACTCCCACAAAGGGCCAAGAGACACAGGTTGGCAATGAAGGTCGATGTCCACCTCTCACCATGCACCCATCTCCACCTTTTTTTACAAAAAATATAAATAAATAAATAATTGGACATAGTTGTAAATGTGGCATAATAATGTTGATCTAGTTGTAGATACCTTCTCTCTTAACTTAACTCTTAAGTTAGCAGAATTTTTGTGAAATTCCACCAATTTAATAATAAAATCTCAATCCTCTAGATGTTTTTATTGGATCTACATATACAATTGGACAGCCAACTCTTTTATAGTTAAAAGAAGGATAGAAATTATGATGGAATTATCTATTTATTAAATAGCCAAAACTCATATTTGTAATTGTCAAAAGTTGGAAACTCTTGTCCTTATTTGTCATCCTAACAAAATTCATGAACTTTTGGGACTTTTTTCCTTAATTTTATTATAAATTTATTACCTGTTTTAAACTTTCTTTTAGGGTTAAATACAAAATTGGTCCAGCTGTTGTTTTATGGAACATGACAAATCAAAGAAGGTCATGGTTAATGATATTCTATATATGGTTTTTGTTAGATTTAAAGTGTAAAATAATGCAGTAAGAGATGGTTTTGGCCAGAGCTTGTGATTGGCTAGTTTTGGTTAGAATATTTCTTGGAAACAATGGAAAGATCATTGTTAATTTATACAAGAAGTTTGTCTAAATGTGCTTAGATTAGTGTTGTTTTACAGTCCTCTTAGTACTCTGTTCTATTCATTAGCAAATTCATTAGAGAGTCTGATGTTTGACCACCTTAATTACATAGTTTAGTGCCTGAGGAATCTGTCAAGTCATTGTCCATGTTCTTAGGCTGGATTCTTGGCTGTCAATGTTGTTGGATGGATTTGCTTAGGTATATATTCTGATATGATGCTAAATTGTCTTCTTAATTAGCTTTATATATAGCTGGTGATGCAGTTTTGTCCACAGATCCTCTTGCTCATTGAGAGAATATCATCTAATATTCTTAATTAATACCATTTCTTTTTTCAGAACCAATTAAGAGTAATAATCTGCAAACCTTTTTATGGAATATCATTTCTCTCTTCTTAATCATGAGGATAATTAAACAAAACCCCAAGGAGCCTCTTTTATTGATCCAGCTCTCTCATCTACTCTCACTGGTCTAAATTTTAAGCATTTACTAATTCAAAATGTGCTGCAGCAATGATAGTTTTGAGTATAACTATAATATAAATTAAATGATTAAATTTTATATAACATTGAACATTGTTTCCATCATTCATCTCTCATTTCAATTAAATATTTTATATGTTGAACATCGCCTATTAAATGAGAGCTTGACATGCGAGGAAGAGTGTTAAATGTTGAGTGTGACTTGAATTTAGAGCGTGCCCAACTACTTTTACAACTTCTACACGGTTTGGCGGTTTGCTTTACAACTTGTACTTGGAATTAGAGTCCCTCCTACTTGTATTGGACTCATGTTAGTCATGTTGATTGACTCTCTAACACTATAAAAAGGCATATGGCCATTGTGTTTTATTAAGCATTAAAAAAATAAATAAATAATAGTAGTCATTAGTAGTAGTAGGGCTTTGTAGTGTTGCGGTTTCTTCTTGGTTTTGGAGGAGCAAAAACAAAAGATAAGTTTGTTCTTTAGTAGATAAGTTTGTTCTCTAGTCTTTTTTTTTTTTTTTTTTTTTTTTTTGTATTCTCTTTTTCATGAACAATCTTTATTGTGTGACAGTAAGAATTGGGTGAATTGAGGCTTTGGGTTATGAGTAATTTTCTCTCTATTATTTTGTA
Source organism: Corylus avellana (assembly GCF_901000735.1). Classification (NCBI taxonomy): domain Eukaryota; kingdom Viridiplantae; phylum Streptophyta; class Magnoliopsida; order Fagales; family Betulaceae; genus Corylus; species Corylus avellana. The sequence goes on along the minus strand of NC_081544.1, from coordinate 738,498 downwards.
CTCTATCTTTTTTGTAGTGAATTTCTCCGGGTCGTCACAGCCGGTAAATGTAAGTTTATTAAGCCGAACTATTTAAATCTTAGTGTCATGTGTAACTGATTTATCTTGACCTAAGGTACCTAAATACATACTTATAAGATTTTTATTTTTTATTTTTGGCTTCCAAAAAGGCTATAATAATACAACCTCATATATTTTGGCTTCTAAAATTCTGTCACGCTCTGTTTTGTTCCAAGCTGAAATTTGTTACACGCTATTTTTCACTAGAACCAATGTACCATCTGTCTTCGTTTGCTTCCAGCAGAAGAAAAAGGAGCATCGATCGAGCACCATTTTTTTCTGAGATTTCCTCCTTTTAAACAAGGAGTT
>NC_081544.1:735340-738029 GCF_901000735.1 Corylus avellana | reverse complement strand
TTTATGGTGATGTGTTGAGGATGATGTGGCAGAGCTTACGTGGAGCCAGAGGACCAGATAAAAACAAATGAGACTATGAACTACACAATCTTAATTTTTAACCTCATTAAAGTACATATCTCTTTTGTCTTTGCCATTAAAGTATTTATCGGTGAAGTGGGTGCAACTCCTTTCAGAACCAAACTTATTAAGGTTGGGACACGTGTTCTTTGTGTCGATGTCTCAATCTCATCGAATTCAATTCCAACTAAAACTAGACCCAAACAAAATCCGTATCGGATTAGTGGTCTTGTTTTGCATTCAGTAGGAACATAATCATGAATAAAAGCAAAATTCACTCATCACCAAAACCAAGAACAGCCATAATTGATCCTTTTTCAACTTCAGCTCGCTTCCTTCCATGCATGACCCTCAAATCAATCCACATGAGATGAAGCTAGCGTGTGGAAGAGTTGATGGCATATCTCTTCCTTACCCATCAAATCTTTTTCTGATTTTACCCACAGTCAGCATCAGTAGTACTATGTTTTTAGTGTTTCCACTGTCTTGTGTTTATCAAACAAAAGGTTGTTGGTGCAGCTACCATTAATGCTAATTAACCGCTTAATTTCCTCAAGGCCATAATAGTCCAATGGGTTTTTAATCCAACCGTTGAAATCACCACCATTGGAGATCATGAACCTCTGGTTTCCTTTAACCCCATTGTTAAAACCAATTCTGCAGACCACCAGCACTAACAGCACCATATTCATAAGTACATTCTGTAGTTAGAACTTCCATCAGAAGAGGTGCAACTAGCTTCATCACTTCCAAAGATGAGTAGATTATAATAATAGTTAGCTTAGTATGACTAATGTGACGAGTAAATTTTTTTTAGCCTTATTCATATTAAATTGGGTAGCTTTGCTGCCAAGTTTATATTATTTGGTTAGCAGTTAATAAACGGTATTGTTTTACTTAATGCGGCTGCAGTTGGGTTAAAAGGAAATAACGGCAACCAACACCTCTAGTAACGAGGTGATATAGAGAGCACAAAATAGCTTAGGCATCTATCTCTCTGCAATAGATAAATGATGAAAATATCTTAAATTATTTTTGTTAAATTAGTACTTGAAGTCCTTTGAAGAACTCGATCGTATTAGTAAATTGGCAACCATATTTGTTTTTATGGGTTCTCATGGTGTTCTCCACTTGCGGGCTGGATCTCTCTTTGGGCCCATTGTTTTTGGACCTTGTTCATTAGTCCAATGGGCTTGAATTCTGATGATACACCAGGCTAGGGATAAAGATAGAAGGTATGCCACAAATTCCTGCTATTGTCCGTTTGTAAAGTTTTTATTTTATTTTATTGTTTGAAATTCTTTTCATTTTTTATTGTATTTAGGAGTTAAATGCTTATGAACGTACGCCACAACTTGTCAAATTTAGTTGTGATATAATTACTTTGCTATTCCATCAGATTATAATTTAGCAAATTTTTTTTTTTTTTTTTTTAAATGTAATTCCATATTCTTTATGTGGCATTCTTTTAGAATTCTTTCAAATACATTGTGTTAAATATTGTAGACTTTTAGATATTTTCACAATTATTAAGAGAATAATATTGCTGCCTAGCTATATATTTGTACGTAACTCTTCTATTTTATTCCCTCTCTTTAATTCTCTCACATATCATTGCATTACATCCAGTAGACTTAGTAAACACGTAAGTTTTTTATATATGGACTCAAGGATATGCCAAACTTCAATATTATTGGCTCTTGATTATGGTGAGGCACCGACAACAATAGATATCAGCTCGCAAGAAAAGGTGTGGGAAAGAAAAAAATAAGATAAAAGGAAGAGAATAGAGTAAAGGAGCATGAAAACTAATATATAAGAGGGAGAATAAGAAAGGAAGAGGTATAATGTAGACAAAAGAAAAGAATAAAGGAAGAGCATATATATATAAAAAAAAAGAAAAAGAAGAAGAAGAGAAGAAAAGAATGTGTAGAAGCAAAGAAAAGAATTACTAGGTTCTTTATAACCACCTCTGTCATAGTCTCGAAGGAACAACAAATTTGTATTTTCTTGTACAAATTAAAGATCATTTAATTTCAGTTCATCTTCCATTGGCATAACAAGCTTGAAGTTTCTATTGGAGGTACACTCTCTTCTTTTATTACAGTACCCTTCTCTATTGCTATTATTTTTGTAGCACATATTTCAAAGATTAATTGTTAAAGCACAATAGTTGATAATGTTTATATAGTATCTGTTATTTTCCTCATTTTGATTGCAATCAACTTCTCTCATTTTCTTTTTTATTAATTAATACTAACCAAGTCTGGGATTTTGTGCTAATTATGTGTATAAGAGAGTGAGAGAGATGGACGTCGGAGATTGTAGTCTATGGCATCACTTGATCTTCTGTGAGGAGCTGCAAAAGTGATGGCAATAACCAAGTTGTTTGCTGGGTGTGCAAAGAATCAGTATTGGGACATCCCGCCTACAAATGCTTGGAATGCAACTTCCTACAACATAAATCATGCATCAATCCAACACCCGCAATAAAGATGCTGGTCAAACATCATTTGAGAAGAAGACATCATTTGATGTTCACAGAAGAGTTGGGCAATACTGGCAATGAGGAACAAGTTTGCCCGGGATGCGAGGAACCAGTATTTGGTCCCGCTTACAAATGCTCCAT
>NC_081544.1:688220-735240 GCF_901000735.1 Corylus avellana | reverse complement strand
ATGTGATATCAATGATGGTGAGAGTTGTAAAGATGAGAATGAAGCACAAGTTGTCTTGATTTGCTAAGCCAAAGCAACTCGCCATAAGAGGAATATGTTGTGGAGAGGTAAAGTACGGATTTTTCTAAAACACTTACAACTATCATCGAAACAAGATCAAATAATATAATAAAAAATATACATTAACATGTAAGCAAAGAGTTTTAGTCGTAAGCAATGTATATCAAAATAAATTATATACAATAAGCTTTTTCCTCTCTTTCGCACCCATAAATGTGCCAACTAATTAAAGTAACAATCATTATAGAAGTTATAACTTCACTCCTTTTTTACTCAGATCTCTCAAACAATGGCGATGGACATATAAATTCGCATTGAGTACATTCTAAGATCATGTCTTCGAAAGACTTGCCACATACATCACACGGAGAAGAGTGCTTAATCTTTTAGACAGTAATGAGAGGGTGCCGGTGATCTTCATCTATGTAAGTTCTTCCATAATTAATGTATGGATTCGTCCCAAAAACACATTTGGGATGAGCAGAAAAGTTGCATTTTTCACAGTAATAGAACCAATAATCTGGATGATCTCTTTCTTCTTCACAAATTAGACAATAATATTCTCCGGAATCATCTTCACGCCTATAAGAGAGTTTTAAGAGATGTGTATCATATTCAAATTTGGCTACTAGTGGAAGAGTTGCACATGTAATACACAAGTAGAACTTGCAAGTAGTGCACGTGAATATAAATAGTCCTCTATCTTCACCACAAGCATTGCAAGCATCGAAAGACAGTTCAGGAATGACGAGGGAGTGGTGGTGATTTTCATGTTTAAGGTTTTCTGGAATTAAACAACATTGAACGTCATAGTTGTGCTTACACTCGTCACATTCATAGGTGAAGCCATGACGATGACGTTTACAAGCACCACACCAAAACAATCCATCTGTGGATGGAGCCTTTGAGAGGAGGGTGAGTGAATGCTTATCAAGTCGCCATCGCTTAATTGTTGAGGGTAGTTTAGCACACCTATTATGGAGAAAAAAGTTGCATTTCACACAGCCATAAAACGGGATGAAGATTATAAATTGCATACAAGCCTCACAACGCTTGTTCTCCATGAACTCTTCATCTATGCGGATTAAGTAATGTTGTGGATGACTGAAATGTTTGATCTCCCAAGGGCCAGCTCTTTCGTCCTCTGCTAGCTTGATCCCCTCCACCAAATGAACCAACTTAGTGTCATCGTCAAAAAATTTGGACCGCCGAACTAAGTCTTTGGCATAGTAGTTGTATTGAGTTGTGCAATTCAAGTGGGCAACGTAACTGCATTCTCGACAAGAGTAAGTTCCATACTCTGTATTCACCTGCCTATAACAAAGTTTACAGAATATGTCATTGTGACCCTTAAATTGAGGAAGAGAATAGGTCAAAGTAAGGAAGTGATTATGTGTTTCAATGTCAACATTGCGTTGAAATTGAGCACATTTATGGTGAATCAAGAGTTGGCAAATGCTACACAAGTAGGCTATGCCCTTACTTTCCTCACCACAGACTTGGCAAGTGAATTGGATCTGGGTCAAGGTGCGAACAAAAGCATGTTGGTGACAAAATTCGGCATAAATTTGCCAGCGGGAACGACATTTAACGTCGAGATCATAATCGCAGAGGGAACATCGGTAAAAGAAGTAGGTACTGCAGTATTTGAGGCAAACATCACAATAATTACGCTTTGATGGCACTTGGAGAATAAGGGTGTGCTTTGAGTGCACGGGGTGTTGTATCACGTGAGGTAGGTCGGAGCATAGTTTATGTAGGAAGAAGTTGCATCCGGGGATGGAGCATTTGTAAGTGGGACCAAATACAGGTTCCTCGCATCCCGGGCAAACTTGTTTTTGGTTGCCAGTATTGCCCAACTCTTCTGTGAACATCAAATGATGTCTATCCCTCAAATCATGTTCGACCTGCATCTCTATTGTGGGTGCTGGCTCGATGCATGATTTATGTTGTAGGAAGTTGCATTCCAAGCATTTGTAGGCAGGACGTCCCAATACGAGTTTTTCGCACAGTGAGCAAAAAACTTGGTTGTTGCCATCGCTTTGCAGCTCTTCACAAAAGATCAAGTGATGCCATAGACTGCAATCTTCAAACTCCATTTCTCTCAATCTCTTATACACACAAGCACAAAATCCCAGACTTGGTTAGTATTAATTAATAAAAAAGAAAATGAGAGAAGTTGATTGCAATCAAAATCAGCAATAACAGATACTATATAAACATTATCAACTATTGTGTTTTAACAATTAATCTTTGAAATATGTGCTGCAAAAATAATAGCAATAGAGAAGGGTGTAATCGAAGGAGAGTGTAGTACCTACAATAGAAACTTCAAGCTTATTATGCCAATGGAAGATGAACTGAAATTAAATGATCTTTAATTTCTACAAGAAAATACAAATTTGTTGTTCCTCCGAGAGACTATGACAGAGGTGGTTATAAAGAACCTAGTAATTCTTTTCTTTGCCTCTACATATTCTTTTCTTCTCTTCTTCTTCTCTTCTTTTTTATATGCTCTTCCTTTATTCTTTTCTTTTGTCTACATTATACCTCTTCTTTTCTTATTCTCCCTCTTATATATTAGTTTTCATTCTCCTTTATTCTATTCTCTTGCTTTACTTATTTATTTATTTTTTTCATTTCCGCACCATCTTTTCTTGCGAACTGATATCTATTGTTGTCCGTGCCTCACCATAATTAAGAGCCAATAATATTGAAGTTTAGCATATCCTTGAGTCCATAAAAACTTATGTACGTGTTTACTAAATCTACCGAATGTAATGCAATGATATGTGAGAGAATTAAAGAGAGGGAATAAAATAGAAAGAGTTACGTACAAATAGCTAGCTAGGTAGCAACATTATTCTCTTAATAATTGTGAAAATATCTAATTAACACTATAAATTTGAAAGAATTCTAAAAGAATACCACATAAAGAATATGGAATTATATTTTAAAGAAGAAATTTGCTAAATTATAATCTGATGGAATAGCAAAGTAATTATATCACAATTAAATTTGCCAAGTTGTGGCGTACGTTCATAAGCATTTAACCCCTAAATACAATAAAAATAAAAATAAATGAAAAGAATTTCAAACAACAATAAAAAAAACTTTACAAAGGGACAATAGCAGGAATTTGTGGCATACCTTTTATCTTTATCCCTGGTGTATCATCAGAATTCAAGCCCATTGGACTAAGAAACAAGGTCAAAAAAATAGGCCCAAAGAGAGATCCAGCCCGCAAGCCCCGTAGGAGAACACCGTGAGAACCCCTTAAAGACAAATATGGTTGCCAATTTACTGATACGATCCAGTTCTTCAAAGGACTTCAAGTACTAATTTAACAAAAATAATTTAAGATATTTTCATCATTTATCTATTGTAGAGAGATAGATGCCTTAGCTATTTTGTGCTCTCTGAATGACCTAGTTACTGGGGGTGTACAAGCGGTTACCGTTATTTATTTTTAATTCAACTACAACCGCTTTAAACGGTTGTTCTTTTGAAGTAACTACAATTGAAGACGATTTATTAACCGCTAACCAATTAATATGACATTGGCAGCAAAGCTGCCCAATTTAATATGGATAAGGCTAAATCTGTCCATCCAGCAAAAACAATTCTTCAGAAATTTACTTGTTACATTAGACATACTAAGTTAACTATTATTATAATGTGCTCATCTTTGGAAGTGATGAAGCAACTTGCACCTATTCTGATGGAAGTTCTAACTAGAGTGTACTTATAAATATGGTGCTGTAGCTGGTGGTGGTCTGCAGAATTGGTTTTAACAATGTGGTTGAAGGAAACCAGAGGTTCATGATCTCCAATGGTGGTGATTTCAACGGTTGGATTGAAAACCCATTGGACTATTATGGCCTTGAGGAAATTAAGCGGTTAATTAGCATTAATGGTAACTGCAACAACAACCTTTTGTTTGATAAACACAAGACAGAGCAAACACTTAAAACATAGTACTACTTTGTTTGATTTGAGGGTCATGCATGGAAGGAAGCGAGCTGAGGTTGAAAAAGGATCAATTATGGCTGTTCTTGGTTTTGGTGATGAGTACATTTTGCTTTTATTCATGATTATGTTCCTACTGCAAAACAAGACCACTAATCCGATACGGGTTTTAGTTTGGGTCTAATTTTAGTTAGAATTGGATTCATTTAGATTGAGACATCAACACAAAGAACACGTGTCCCAACCCTAATAGGTTCGGTTCTTAAAGGAGTTGATGGCAAAGACCAAAGAGATATATACTTTAGTGAGGTTAAAAAATAAGATTGTGTAGTTCATAGTCTCATTTGTCTCTATCTGGTCCTCTGGCTCCACATAAGCTCTGCCACATCATCCTCAACATGTCACCATAAACTAAACGAATTAATCTATTTTCTCAAGAAAAATGCTATAGTGCAACTATTTTGGGACCCAACTATTTTGCCTAACTTTGAGTCAACTTTTGCCTTATTTTTTAATTAAAAAAAAAAACAAAAAAAAAATGAAAAAAATGTGTGAAGCAATAATATTTTTTTTTTTGGTCCTTCTTTTATTTGGTATTTTTTATTTTTTATATTTTAAATAAGACAAAAGTTGGCCCAAAGTTAGGCATAATAGTTGGGCCTTCAGCATTTTTCTTTCTCTATCTAACACCAATAATCTCTCTCTTAAACGCCATTTGACGACTAAGTTTTTGGTTTCTTCATATGGGTTTTTTCTTAGAATCCGCCATTTTAATAAACAGAAAAGAGAATACTACACTTGATCTTTTTTATAGAGGGCCTCAACTCCTTGTTTAGAAGGAGGAAATCTAGAAGAAAATGGTGCTCGATCGATGCTCCTCTTTCTTCTGCTGGAAGCAAACGAAGACTGATGGTACAATGGTTTTAGTGAAAAATAGCGTGTAACAAATTTCAGCTTGGAATAAAACAGAGTGTGACCGACTTTTAGAAGCCAAAGTATATGAGGTTGTATTATTATAGCCTTTTTGGAAGCTAAAAAAAAAAAAAATCTTATAAGTATGTATTTAGGTACTTTAGATCAAGATAAATCAATCACACATGACACTAAAATTTAAGCAGTTCAGCTTAACAAACTTACATCGACCGGCATAGACGACTTGGAGAAATTCACTACAAAAAAGATGGATGCAAAATAGTAAAAAATCTCACTATCACACAATAAAGATTAAAAAAATAATACAAAAGAAAAGACCAGAGAACAAACTTATCTACTAAAGAACAAACTTATCTTTTGTTTTGGCTCCTCCAACCAAGAAAAAACCGCGACACTACAAAGCCCTACTACTACTAAAGACTCCTTTTTTTGATGCTTATTAAAAAACAAGGGCCATGTGCCTTTTTATAGTGTTAGGGAGTCAATCAACATGAGTCCAATACAAGTAGGAGAAGGACTCTAATTCCAAGTACAAGTTTTAAAGCAAACCACCAAACCGTGTAGAAGTTGTAAAAGTTGTTGGGCCTGCTCTAAATTCAAGTCACACGCAACATTTAATATTCTCCTTCACGTGTCAAACTCTCATTTAATAGACGATATTCAACATGTAAAATATTTAATTGAAATGGGAGGTGAATGACGGAAACAATGTTCGATCAATATTATATAAAATTTAATCATTTAATTTGTATTATAGTTCTACTCAAAACTGTCAATGCTGGAGCACATTTTGAATTAGTAAATGCTTAAAATTTAGCCCAGTGAGAGTGGATGAGAGAGCTGGATCAATAAAAGAGGCTCCTTGGGGGTTTTGTTTAATTATCCTCATGATTAAGAAGAGAGGAATGATATTCCATACAAAGGTTTGCAGATTATTACTCTTAATTGGTTCTGAAAAAAAAACAAAAAAATGATGATATTAAGAATATTAGATGATATTCTCTCAATGTGCAAGAGGATCTTTCGACAAAACTGCATCACCAACTATAAAGCTAATTAAGAAGACAATTTAGCATCATATCAGAATATATACCTAAGCAAATCCATGCAACAACATTGACAGCCAAGAATCCAGCCTAAGAACATGGACAATGACTTGACAGTTTCCTCAGGCACTAAACTATATATGTATACCTGATATTTCACATGATTTCATGAGATAAGTGACATTGTTGTAATTAAGGTGGTCAAACATCAGACATGTCTGATGAATTTGCAAATGAATAGAACATAGTAAGAGGACTGTAAAACAACACTAATCTAAGCACATTTAGACAAACTTCTTGTATAAATTAACAATGATCTTTCCATTGTTTCCAAGAAACATTCTAAACAAAACTAGCCAATCACAAGCTCTGGCCAAAACCATCTCTTAATTACTGCATTATTTTACACTTTAAATCTAACAAAAACCATATATAGAATATCATTAACCATGACCTTCTTTGATTTGTCATGTTCCATAAAACAACAGCTGGACCAATTTTGTATTTAACCCTAAATGAAAGTTTAAAACAGGTAATAAATTTATAATAAAATTAAGGAAAAGAGTCCCTAAAGTTCATGAATTTTGTTAGGATGACAAATAAGGACAAGAGTTTCCAACTTTTGACAATTACAAATATGAGTTTTGGCTATTTAATTTAATAAATAGATAATTGCATCCTAATTTCTATCCTTCTTTTAACTATAAAAGAGTTAGCTGTCCAATTATATATGTAGATCCAATAAAAACATCTAGAGGATTGAGATTTTATTATTAAATTGGTCGAATTTCACAAAAATTCTGCTAACTTAAGAGTTAAGTTAAGAGAGAAGGTATCTACATCTAGATCAACATTATTATGCCACATTTGCAACTATGTCCAATTATTTATTTATTTTTATTTTTTATAAAAAAAGGTGGAGATGGGAGCATGGTGAGAGGTGGACATCGACCTTCATTGCCAACCTCTGTCCCTTGGCCCTCTGTGGGAGTAGATCCTGGCCTCCACAGGGTGTGGAACAGCCAACCTCTTTTTCTTTTCTTTTTTTGTGTTTTTTCTTTTTTTTTTGGTTGACATAACTTTTCATATACGTTAAGTGTTTTTATTAGGTTTACGTGAAAAAGAAGACACATTTTTAGTGAAAAAAGAGAGATGAAATTAACTTGTTTGTAATTGTCAAGAAGTCAAAACTCAAATTTGTAGTTGTTTGGAATAGAATAAAACTCGTGATTAACAAAAAAAAAAAATATTATTTTTTACCCCCACATTCATACTATTTTTCGTGAAGCAGTGATATGCAGCACATTGTGCATGAACAGAATATATATTTATATATATATATAACACTGGCGTGCATGACTGTTCATGCACGCTAGTGTGTTGCAGATCACTACTCTTTATCGTGACATAAGTTTGAAAAATTACTTAATAGCTTATGTCACGTTAACTAGTGTAGGAAAATGTGTGTGAATTGTGAAGTGTAGCATTGCTTTATTATTAATATATTAAACTTTTTTTAAGCATATTAAAATTTATGTCAATTTCACGTTACTTGTTGTGACGCATTTTTAAGCGGCTTAATCACCTTTAAGAGGGACAAAAGTCGTGCTCACAACCTTAAATTCATAAGAGATATGCTTCGGGTCTTAAATAGTTAAATGGATATTATTTGTTAAAAAAAAAACTTATCCCACCGATTCTTCAAGTAATAAATTGAAAACAAACACGTAGAAGGCTAGACCTCAGTGCTACAAGGGTAAAACATTTTTCACTGCGAGAGAGTTTTGAATTTTAATCCGAGCCCATTTGAATTTGGTTTTAAAAAAAAAATCTTCTGTTTCATCACTGACAACAAACGGAAAACCATTTCTGATTCTGACTATCATAATTCATTTCCCAAAATGAGGTTCTGAATCTCCGAATCCCTAATTCTCCACTTGAAATCCCATAATCTCGACATCCAAGTCTCTCTCGATTTCATTTCCAACCTCCGATCACTCTCTCTCTCTCTCTCTCTGTGTTGGATTCAATTGCTGTGAATCAGTTTGAGAATCAAACATGGAGGCGATCGAAGAATTGGCTCAGCTTTCCGAGTCGATGCACCAAGCCTCCGCTCTCCTTGCTGACGAAGACGTCGACGACACCTCCTCAACCAGACGCGCTTCCACCTTCCTCAACGTCGTCGTTGTCGGCAATGTCGTAAGTTCTTTCACCCATTCGTACCTGTTTCTTTATATGTATCTGTATTGCGGTGTGAGGAATGGATTTTGGATCCAGTGGTTTTGTGAAGCTTTGTATTTGTGTAAACTAGTGGAGAGTGCAATTTGGGAGGGACTGGAATCTATTGAATCAAAGAATTGTTGATCAAAGATACCATAAGATGTACTAAAACACAATAGCAAACCAAATACAATGGGCATGGGACTAGGAATTTATCAGGAAGAATGATTAAGAAAGTATTGTAGAAATATGAAGCTTTGTCTGTTTTTTTTTTTTTTTTTTTTAAAGTTATTACTTCTGAATTTTAATGCATTCTTTCCATGGACAATTGGTCAGGGTGCTGGTAAATCTGCTGTATTGAACAGTTTAATTGGACATCCTGTTTTGGTAAGTCATATTTGGTTTGAGTCTTTGCATTCATGAAATTTGTAACTTTCTTTGACGGACTTCTGCTAATGAATATTCTTTTTTCTCCTTAAATTGGTTTATTCCCTTTAACTATATGATGAACAGCCAACTGGTGAAAATGGTGCTACCAGAGCTCCCATAAGCATTGATTTAGACAGGGACAGTTCTTTAAGCAGCAGATCAATCATCTTGCAGATTGACACTAAATCTCAACAGGTTTCTGCAAGTAAGGGCTTTCACTGAGCTGTTTATTATTTTGTCAGCTTTTATGTGTTTTAGAGGTGCTTGGTGTTAGGTAATTAGTGCATCTCATGGTACTGTTGCTGAGTTTCATATGTATGACCTTACAGTAGACTCCCCGTCATGCTGACTTTGATTATTTTAAGTTTTTCAATTTTATGTGTTGTAGGTGCTATTCGGCATTCTCTGCAGGACAAGCTAAGCAAGGGTTCACCAGGCAGGAGTCGTGATGAAATATACCTGAAACTTCGTACTAGTACAGGTTGGCCCTTAATTTTATGATATTGTTTCTTTGAGTTGTAAAAAATAGTGAAAGATAAAAAGAATAAATATACAGGATGATTATATTACATCCTCTCAACAAATTACATTGAAAATTTAAAATATCGATAAAAGGTTGAAGAATTAGAATATACTGCCCAAGGTGCAAGGAAAAATCACAATATACACAACCCAAAGTGTGTAGCCAGTTAAATAATGAATGTAAGAAAATGGTTTAAATCAGTTCCTTGTCCAATTTTATGCCGTTGAAAGCATGGTTTTTTCTCTCCCACCAAGTTTTCCACGTGGTACAAAGAGGAACTGCTCCCCAAATGTCGGTATTTTCATGACAACTAAATCTCCTTTTTCAACCTACAAACACTTCAATCATGGTTCTGAGGAATCACTCAACGGACTCCAAATCTTGCAAAGATCTAACAAATCTAATATTCCAAAGTCGAGCTCCTTCCCAAGATATTCCCAATTGGCAATGCAACTGAACCTTCCTCATCCACAGCATTCAAGAACAAGTTCAGAAATCTATTCTTCAACACAATGTCACCAGGCCGGTATCATACTAGAACCACACCTTACTACCATCTCCTATCTTAAGGAAAATCAAGGAAAAGATTCTTATTCACCCCTAATGCTCTTCCACAAACTCAGAAGATAGGATCCTCTCACATCTTTTAAAGTCCATTCATCCCAAGCAGTCATATTTTACAGTGACCTGCCTCCAAAAATGATCATGTTCCACCCCATGCCACATAGTCATTTACCTATGCTTAATTAAAAGGTTTCAATTTATGAATGCACCTGTCTTAATAGGAGAACATATTATATTCCATTCAGTTAGGTGATATTTAAATTCATCCCAATTCCTCCTCACGAGAAATCCCTATATATACACAAACACACATTTGGATACCTATTCAATATGTATACCATTGTTACTGTGTATCTGTATTGGATACTTATCATATGGGGTTACGATAGGTATTTTGAAATATTCATGCTTCCTAGTTGTACAATTCTCATGCTCTGCATCTTCTGGGCCTTTTCCGTTCTTACCATGTGCAGATGGATAATTGATCTGTGTACCAGTAATATTTAACTTCAAATTGGGACCTAGGAAATATTAATGATTTATTTTTGTTTTGTTTTATCTTTTTGTTTTAATTTATTTTTTCATTGATCACATTGACAAACCCGTAGTGAAACCAATATGTTCGAGTACATGAAATGAGCAACAATGAAGGTTTTTTGACCCTCAGGACGTTGATTAAGAATAGTGAAAAAGCAGGGCAAGCTAGATGAGTCATATGCAATTTATGTGTTTATATGCACTTATATCATGACCTTGTGTGTTATTTTATTTAGTTTGTTTTGTATTGCATTTCAGCTCCCCCATTGAAATTGATTGACTTGCCGGGGTTGGATCAAAGGAATATGGATGATTCAATGGTGAGTGGCTGTAAGTTATCTTCTCTTTAGTAACAAAATGTATTTTGTTGGGTCATTCCTAATTCTTCTTGTGGTAGAGGGTCCACAGTATGGTCATTTTGATACAATGCTTCAGGCAAATATTTATTTCTTGAGATTCTATTTTGGAAGTTCGTTTAATAATTCGAATTTTTCATTTATTTTCTTTCAGATCAGTCAACACGTTGAGCACAATGATGCTATTTTGCTAGTTATTATTCCTGCTACTCAGGTGCCAGAAATTTCATCATCTCGAGCCCTCAGAATAGCGAAAGAATATGATGCAGATAGTGGGTCTATTGTCAAACTTGCATCTCCTTATTTCCTTTTAAAAATTAGTAGTTGAATGATTTATGGCAATTGTCATGAGTTTGAGTTTGTTAGGTGTTGCATATCCTTCTTTTCAAGTATATTTTATTAGTTTTTATCCTTTTCTTTTGTTGTGGTTTACTGTAGGTACCAGAACAGTTGGCATTATTAGTAAAATTGATCAAGCAGCTACAGAACCAAAAGCACTTGCAGCTGTTCAGGCTCTTTTATTAAATCAGGGACCAACAAAAACATCTGATATTCCTTGGGTTGCTTTAATTGGTCAATCTGTTTCTATAGCTTCAGCTCAGTCTGGAAGTGGCGGTTCTGAGAACTCCTTAGAAACTGCTTGGCGAGCTGAGAGTGAAAGTTTAAAATCTATTTTGACTGGAGCTCCTCAAAGCAAGCTTGGTAGGGTAGCTTTGGTGGAGGCCCTTGCTGGCCAGATTCGTAACCGTATGAAACTTAGGCTGCCAAATCTTCTTTCTGGGTTGGTTTTTTATTTTTATTTTTTTTTTGTTCTTCATCAAATCTTGAGATTTGGTTCCCATTAAGTTATTAGCTCTGTTAAAAAAGAAGTTTGCCATAACTTTTCTATCTTTTCTATTTTGTTGTTACTGCAGATAATTTGTGTATGGTTAGTTTATTATTATTACTGATACCTTTCCTTTTATGGAACATAATAGAAAATGTTGTGCAATTATTGATATTGGCTAGAATTGGACGAGGATTGTGCAGTATATTATAGTTGTGCTTCTTTTGCTAAAAGCCTTAAACTAGTTTTGTCTGCTGAAGTGTGTCTATTTTGTTTTTGCCTTCCTTTTTCTTGTTTTCTATTGCTTTTGTTTCTTCAGGTGGGTTGTCTAGGAAGAATAGCAGAGAAAATTTTAGGGGTGATCCTGGTAGTAAATAACATTTTATTGATCTTATCCCGCAAGTCCGGACAAGTATTCATTTGCTGGTTTGAAGTGCATACTATAGCACTTACTGCATATGTTACTACAAGTTGGAGATTACTAGATTGCAGTGGATTTTAATGACAATTTGTAGATAGTTGTCTGTTTTCACATATTAGCTCATATGTTACTGAAGGCAAGCTAGCTTGTTTTCTTTTTTTTTTTAAAAAAAAAGTGGCAAGCTAGCCTAGTTGAGAAGGGAGTTATGAAATTTAAAGCTCTTTCCTGCTTCTTGATGCCTTCGTAAGATATTTGTGTCAGCAAGTTGTGTTACATGAACACATGGAAATATCCATTTTGGTATGTGCCCTTCGACCTAAAATGAGACAGTTCTGTTATGAAGAACTAATTTGTGTTCTACTTAGCCAAAAAGAAGGAACTAATTTTTGTTCCATAATCGCATAGTAACATTTACTACCACTTGATGTTGCTCTTGTATGTTTGGTAGTATCATTCTCATTCTCATTCTAAAATTAATCTATGGTTTTACATATTAGCACATAAGATTATGAAGTGGTGACTATAAGTGGGTTCCTATTGTCTGTATGTTTCATTTGTAATCAGAGTTATTGTACCTCTATTACTTTTTGACACTTACGTTCTTTGACAACACTGCAGTCTTCAAGGAAAGTCTCAAATTGTTCATGATGAATTAGTAAGACTTGGCGAGCAAATGGTTCATACTGCTGAAGGTACAAAAGCTATAGCTTTGCAGCTCTGCCGTGAATTTGAGGACAAATTTCTTCTACATATTACGGGTGGTGAGGTCAGTAGTTCTTAAAAGTAGCACATGATAATTTTCTTTCGGTGACGCAAAATAGCAGCCAACAGATGTATAAGGAAGAATCTGTATATCTCCAACACGCTGCCATGTTGAAGACCTAATATAGGTATCTAAAATTTTTAGATATGTCTGTGTCCTCTTAAGGTGTCTAGACGGCTTAGGAAGGGTGCCTGATCAATGATAATTGTACTATTCCAGTTTTCTTACTGTCACCATTCAACTCTTTCTAGGCCTAGCAGGAATCCATGCTTTGTTTAGCTTTAATTTTGTAAAACCTGTTAACCAGATTCCTTTCATGGTTTTGGTTGTTTGATCTGTTGTTTTGCTGCCACTTCTTTGTAGTCATGGTCTTACAAATAGATAGCCACTAATGTACTGTTTCAGAAATTTTGTTCTATAAGCAATATTTAGCTTCTGTCACAAATTTTCTTTGCAGGGTAGTGGTTGGAAAGTTGTTGCTAGTTTTGAGGGAAATTTTCCTAACAGAATCAAGCAGCTCCCTTTGGACAGACATTTTGACATAAACAACGTCAAAAGGGTAGAGTCCATTTCTTATTTCATTTTCCTTTTGGCCTTTTTTTGACTTGTAATGCTTTCAGGGCTTTTCTTTTGATATGGCACTTTTCAACTTTTATTAGATTGTCCTAGAAGCAGACGGTTATCAACCTTATCTTATATCTCCAGAGAAAGGGTTGAGGTCCTTAATAAAAGGTGTCCTAGAACTGGCGAAGGAACCATGTCGTCTATGTGTTGATGAGGTATACTGTGCCTTGGGGTTTACACTTGTCTCTTCTAACTTGCGCTTGTTTGTTTTTATTTTATATGTGTTTATGTTTTGTTGAATTTTTGTGTATGCTTTGCTTATCTGCTTTTTAATTTTTTCTGCCATGTAACTCTATTTGGTACAGTTTTTAATTAAAAACTTAACAGGAAACACAAGGGCTTGCATTAAAGTATGGCCAAATGTCTACATGCACAAAGCGTATGTGATGATGGCCTGTGCATGTGATTAATTTATAATTTGGCATAACAAGAAGTGCCCTATCTTGAATTCATATTGGTGTTTATTTGATTGAACTTCCCATGGCATTGTATTTTAATATCAGCGGAAATGTATTCTACTAGTTCACCAAACTTATTGTTCACCCCTTATTTTATGCCATATCTCTAATAGTCCCAACATGAGCACCCTATGTCCTGCTGTAGATTATAATTTAGTGGTGCTGACTTACGCATGCAAATAGAAGGGCAACTTGAGTGGACCACATGCAAATCTGGCGGAGATATGATCTGTCTTTTACAATATATGATCAACTCTTTTCATCTTTAGGTGAAAGAGTAGTTTTAAGCAAGCACCTGGTGTAAGGGCATTGATCAAGGAATAAGTTTTCTTTATCAATGGATTAGGGGAATTCACTTTATGAATGTAGTGAAGGAAGTGAAAACTATACTTGATCAATAGTCCTGAGTCATTTCACAATACCTAAATTAATATTTGGGTGACTACCAAAATAGGTGCATCGAGTACTTGTGGATATAGTTTCTGCTGCTGCGAATTCTACGCCTGGGCTTGGAAGATATCATCCTTTTAAGAGAGAGGTAATAATGGCTTACACTTGTTACGTATATAGTCTGTGTCTGTAGCTAGATTTTTGAATGTTCATCTGTTGTTAAATTTTCTAATCAGGTTGTGACAATTGCAACTGCCGCACTTGATGTGTTTAAGAATGAGGCAAAAAAAATGGTGGTAGCGCTAGTGGATATGGAACGTGCATTTGTTCCACCTCAACACTTTATTCGTTTGGTGCAAAGGCGGTATGCTCAATTAGAAATCTTGTTATATATTCAGTTTTCTTTTAAAAGAAATTCAGGAACTATGAAAATATGCTTTCTCTGTAAGAGCTGATATACTGCTTTAATTGTGTATGTTCTGGCAGTTCCACTTCTAATTTGGTTATGTTGCTTATGTTATATATTTTTTGATTGTGAAGTATCAACCAAAGACTAGTATGTTATGTTTCTCTGTTCTCATGTAATATATTTTTTTGGATAAGTAATGGATGTCATTAATAAGCGCTATTCCCTTGTAATATATATGCGTAACTGTAGGCTCTTGATTGTAAACATTCTGTTTTTATTTATTTGGTAACAGTCTGATAGGATAAATTGGAGGAAAATCATAATCCATGTAAGTCTTACCAATATTAAATTTAAAGGACATTAATAGCGTTCAACTCTATCAAAACTAAAGAGGGTAAAGTATTCTAAATTAATTCTCTCCCATAAAACATTTGAAGGTACTTATTTTTAATAAATTCTATTCAGAATGAAATGCATTGAAAATGAGATTTAGGGTCCGTTTGGGTTTGCGATTTTAAAACGTGCGATTTAAAAGCTATTTTAAAATGTGCAATTTGAAAATGCAAATTTAAAAAATGTAGTTAAGCGTTTAGTAAAATTGCAGTTTGGCCTTTAAAATTGCAATTTAATATTTAAATCGTGTATTTTAAAAATGCACCCTCTTACCTACTATTTGGAAACCCAATTTTTTATATTTTATTATTATTATTATTTTAATGTTTTCAAATCGCAATTTTTTGAAAACGCACTCTAAAACGATATATTTTCTGCGATTTACTTTAAAATCGCACTTTTGGTCTGCGAAATCGCAATATCAAACACATTCTTAGTATGGCAGACCCATTTGAAGTCACCTTCAGCTAATGCCAAGCACCTTTCTTTCTTGCTTTGTGAAACCTTGCATTTTCATTTTTCTTTGATAAGTAATGTTGTATATATCAAAAAGTGCAGAGGGATGCAACCCTTTACAGGAAGTATACAAGAGAACGCCTAAGTAGAAGAGGAAAATAGAACTAGAAAGTCAAAAAATCTAATCATTAAGGGAGCTAAACAAGCAGGTAAACATATTAAAAAAGGAAAAGGACTTGAGCTTCTCCAAGGTCCTCTCTTGGTCTTCAAAATTTCTCTCATTTCTTTCCCTCCCATGTGAGCTACAGTTCATTGGCTTTAAGTACCTAGACAATTACCTCAGTTTTATATACAAATGTGTATAATTTGTGGAAAAGATTTCTTTATCATTTATGAGTGTGCCTTACTGTTGTACAATAGTTACTTATCATTGTAGTTCTCCAAGAGTTTCTTCTGTTTTAAGTTAGGCTTTTGGATGGTTTGCAATTATGTCTTTCTGATCTTCAGTATCTAACTTGACCAGAATGGATAGACAGCGCCGTGAAGAAGAGCAAAAGAATCGTTCTTCCAAGAAGGCACCTGAGGCAGAGCAGTCCATTTTGAATAGGGTGTGGACTTATGACTTTCTGTACAATAAATTGGAGGCTCAAAGTTATCATATTTCACATAAATAAGTGCTTTGATGTCTTTATATCCCTCAAATGCATGATGGAATATCCTTTTAATTTGGATTTACAACTGTATTCTTGGTTCCCAATTGTAGGCCACCAGTCCTCAAACAGGTGAACAAGCTCGAGGAAGCTTAAAATCAATGAAAGACAAATCCAGTCAGCAAGAGAAGGATGTGCAAGAGGGATCAGCCTTGAAAACTGCTGGGCCTGGTGGCGAGATAACAGCAGGTTTGAGCATAATCAGTTTGAACATTGTAATTGTTGGTCTGAAAAGTCTTGCATTGTTCCAGATTACGTTAACAATCTGGTTATACGTTAAAATGATAATGTTGCATGAAAGAGTTTTTTAAAATGAACTTTGAGATTTAAGAAAATTTCTCAGATATGAGTTTTAATTTCTCTTAACCGTTTTATTCAATATTCTTTATGTAACTAGACTGTCAACAGGAGAAGTCAAATTCACAAGTGTATTCAATACATTGGTTAAAAAGTTTGGATAACTATGTGATGTTCCATGAAACTTTACATAGAATTATAGAATGAGAGTTGGCTATTTTTTGTGAAGCATCATTTGAATTTTCTAAACTACTATCATGAGGTGGATGGTTTAAGTTACTTAAAGTTTGTGTTCCTCTATTTGATTCAAGATCAGTTTGGGCTCCTGATATGGTCATGCATCAGTATGACGGCCATAAGCTTGACTTGCATTAGTTTATTATAAAACTCTACACTGAGAATAGTATCTTTGGGATGGGAAAAATGATCTTTTCATATTTGAGTTTCTTCGTGATTTGTCTTCTTTAGTAACTGAATTGCGCTAGTAACAAAAAAAAAGGTTTTTGAATCAGAGGTTGGTGAACAGTGATGGTAGAACTAAGGAGATGAAAATCTCTTAATTTTCTGTATTTTGCTCATTGCTGCAATAGTAAGTCTGGTGGTCCTTATACCAGTTTACAAGAAGAGAGTTATGAATTGTAGTTGGAGCCTTATATATGAGCATTAGTGTTATGGATTTATTGGCTTCGGCCTAAGGTGGTCCTCCTATGTGGTGAATAGTGTGGTAGTTCTTTTGCGATTGAAATATGCTTGCATTGAAATATATGCATAGTGAGATTGAAATATATGAATAGTGTCAGTGTGGTAGTTCTTTTTCTTCTTCTTCTACTTTCCAAAGTCCTACGAGGAAGGAATTCCTTTACTTTACCTGAATCTTCACATCTTTGGACATATGTTTAGTGATCCTTCATAGCAATCAAGTGAATTTGGTGTTGCTAGTAGTTTATATGTTTGGTGCTTGTAATCTTCTCTTTGCGGTTTGTTAAATAAGTTGCACAAGCTTGATGGATGTCTGATTATGGAACTTTAATTAGTTTGCGTCTGCAAAGGGTAACAACCTTCTATTGATTAGGGAGGTCCTTTTTATTTTTTTTTATTTTTTATTTTATTTTTTAATCATTGATATGTGCTCCGTATTTTCAGGATTTTTATTGAAGAAAAGTGCCAAAACAAATGGGTGGAGTAGACGGTGGTTTGTTTTAAATGAGAAAACTCGGAAGGTTAGTAGATTAGTCTGTTTGGATTATTACTGTGCTTGATATTTTATGGGTTTTTTGCAGTTTTTGGTCTTGTTATATCATATTTGACTCTCTCACACTTGTTATATCTTATTTATTTATCCTATAAAAAATATTACAGAAAAATCTATTGCATCGTATGATTAGAATTCTGGTTAATATTGACCAAAAAGAAACATCGATGGAATAAAAACATGTTATATATACAGTAGAATAGATTTCCTCATGTTGATCTTGATTTCTTCTAAAATTCTTTTATCAAAGTGCACATAAGCATGGTTTGAGGCCGAGGTAAACAAGGCTCACATGTAGCTACTCGCACTTGGCAGTTGGCACCTTAAGTGAGGCACAGCTTATGCACAAAAGGATGTGTGTTTTTGCAAAGATTATGGTGCAAATATGTGCATTCGTATCTTATTTTTATTGACCGAAATTTTGATATCTCTTCTGTAATCATGTTGGTTGTAGTTTACTGCTTTCACTCTGGTGACTCATTTTTGACAATAATAGAATTAAAGTAAAGGAATCCTAAACCCTAGTTTTCTTCTACCAACCCTAGCTCTGCTCGGTACTATTCTTTTTAAGTAGTTTTAACTTTCAAACGTTGCTTGAGCATGACAGCATTGTGACAATGAATGTGTTAGATAGTCATGCACTTGAGTAGTTAAAATTGATTTCATGTATTTCAGCATTTACATTGATTACATGATTGCATATTGCAAAGTTGCTTTTCTGAATACATTTCTTTGCAGCACTACTTATATTCTGTCAGAAAAAATTGCTTTTACTGAACTCCGCCTCGCATCTTTGCATTTCATTGGGCTCTAGGAGACCTGAGTGCTTAAGTGCGCTTTAGGATTAATAACCCTGGTGGAGTTTAAATGTGTCATCTCAATGATTAGGACACTGAATGCAATTGTTCTGATCTCTATCATTCGGATTGTCTTGTAGTACCTATAATTATCTTTTAGTTGATGTAGTATGTTTTGATTTTATATTGCAGCTTGGATATACTAAAAAACCAGAAGAAAGACAGTTCCGTGGAGTCATCACTTTGGAGGTATCAATTTCTTGTTAGTTTCTTGAGATGCATGCAAGGGATAGATTATCTATTATTATGTTAGCAAATTCAAGTGTAAATGCATGTATTGAATCTTGGGAGCTGCTTCCTTATGCAAAAATGCTGAAGGTTAGGACTGTCTCCAAGACCCTGCTTTGGTGGAACCAACGCCATAATAATGCTTTTGTTAATTTGACTGAATTTTTCTGTTTTGCTTAAATGAGGTTAAATGGCTGTTCCACTTTTGTCCATGGTTCCCAGCATCCTTTGGAGATGGGTAGTTGCATCTCCTTGCCCTGTGTTAGTAATTGCTTTAGCACCTGGTTCTATGAGTTCATCTATAGAAATTTTAAGGTTCTGACTCGAGATTTATTTGACTATTGTAACGAACCACATGCTTGCTAGATAGACCCCACTTATTGGAGGAAAATGTCAAAGGAAAAAAGAAAATTTCAACCTTCATTAAACTTAATATCCAAACCCTAGGACAGCTCATGTTTGCAGTGACTGTATATTCTTGGTGAAAAGTTGATGCAGCTATGGAAGATAGGTCAAGTTGCTGTGTTTAGAGTGATTTTCAGTTTTGGCAACTAAGAGTTTTGGGACTTGTCTTATATGATTTTGAAGGTCAAGTCATTAGGAGTCTAGCGTTAAAGCTGTTACTCCTTCCGTCCCTCAACAGATAAAAGTACAAATTGACATCTTATGAGCATGGATCCTACAGAGATGAGGATGTCTAGATAGATGTTGCAACAATAGGAAAGATAGGGTAGGGAATGAAGTTATTTGTGAGAAGATGGGGGTTGGCACTAATTGAGGATAAAATGAGTGAGTCATATAAAAGGTTTTAGATATGTGTAACAAAGACCTGCATTGCGCCCTTCTGCGCTTTGACTGAAGGTACATTATTTATTAAAAAAAAGAAAAAGAAAAAAAAGAAGAAAGGCCTGCAACTGCACCAATGCAAAAGAGTGACTATATTAATTTGGAAGGAGCAAAAAGGACCACAAAAAAAAAAAATGACGTTTGTAGTAGTTTTAAAGAAAGACATGGCTGTGAGACAGCTCAACAAGAATATGGCCCCAGATGAGAGATCCAGTGGATTGTGGCATAAAAAGATTCGTGTCTTTGCTTGTATACAGTATACATGAACTTAGTTCCATACTTCACAAATACTGTCAATGTATCTTATGTTTCAACTTTAATGCCAATCAGGTATATTTTGGTACTATTTGTATTAGTCTTTGTTAAGTAGAATTTTTATAAAAAAACCAAAAAGAGCTCAAATAGGTATATACAAGATATCCAAATTATGGGTCAATAAATTAAGAAATGATGAGCATTGAATATTGCTTAATATGATCATCTAGTCATAAAGAAATCTTAAGAACCTGAATTTAAGTGATAAGGGGTGTTCAGCACTATTGAAGGTGCGATTGTTTCATTCTCCATTTCTTACTGTATGTGGTACATATTTGGATTGAATTTCATCCTATGAAAGTTAAGACTTACCTGTAAATATAATTTATATTCTAAAATTATGTGAAGAGAATGGGTTTTGACTTCTGCTCACCTTTTTTTTCCCAACTATGAGTTTGAACTTAATGAGTTAGTATCATTTAACATATCTTGTGCACTAATGCCTTTATCTCCTAATATTTGGATGAGATGATCAGGAATGCAATATAGAGGAAATGTCTGAGGAGGAAGAAGCCCCTTCAAAGAGTTCCAAGAATAAAAAGGCCAATGGACCAGATTCTGGAAAAGCACCCAGTCTTGTTTTCAAGATTACTAGCAAGGTTCCATATAAGACTTTATTGAAAGGTAGTAGTATATCCATCTTGATTGCCTCTTTGTTTTTGCAGAATATTTTCCTTTATATCCCTCTCTGGTTGAGTTGCGTGCCAATAGATTTTTCAAATATGTATTTTGCAGCTGACAGTGCTGTTGTGTTAAAGGCTGAGAATATGGCAGATAAGGTTGAGTGGTTAAATAAGTTGAGAAATTTAGTCGGGCCTTCCAAAGCAGGTGAAGTGAAGGGTGAATCTGGTCTTCTCATTCGTCAAAGTTTTTCTGATGGTTCTCTTGTGAGTTGCTCAGCAAAGCTGATTACTTATACATGTTCAATTTCATAGCATAAATTTTTACGAGCCCCTCAATTTTTTGTGTTTTGTAATGTGTCTGGGATTTTTTTTTTAAAAAAAAAAGACATATGGAGGTCCCGCTTGTTTCTTCTTAGAGAATCCGTATTAAATATTGTGCTCGTTCCAGCTGTGTGTTCTCTTGATGTGCTTTGAGCAAGGGGATGTGTATAGTTAACGTTTGTTTTAGCAGTTTTTAGATCCCTTATGGAGAATTAAATATTCTCAATGTTTTTAAACTTGTAGGCAATCTTTCCTGTATCTTTTTTGCTGGCCTAGCTAGTTTCACACGTCTCTGAACATATATCTTATGTGTGTACTTGTATAGGATACAATGGTTAGAAAACCTGCTGATCCAGAGGAAGAGCTCCGATGGATGTCCCAAGAAGTACGCGGTTATGTTGAAGCTGTTCTTAACAGCCTTGGTGCAAATGTCCCAAAAGTCAGTTTATTCTCTCAATGCCAATCATCATTTCTTTGACTCTTTCACTGTATAGTTCTCTTAACATCTGTCAGTAACTGTTCGGGCTGAGCAGGCTGTTGTTCTTTGCCAAGTAGAGAAAGCCAAGGAAGACATGCTTAATCAGTTATACAGTTCTATCAGGTTAGCAACATATCGATTTCCCGTTATTTCTTCTAAGATGCATGGTTGCATATCATTTTCTTCCCATTCTGTTATGAAAGCATGCTTTTCATGTGCTATAGGGCAAATACAAGCTTAGCAGCAAGAGACAAGTCTTAATTGTAATAGACATGCTTATGTGGGCTTCGTTTATATTCTTTTAAATGCATTTCTGGCTGGATGTTGTCCTGAAGATTTAACACCTTTTAAACAGTTGCAACTTCAAAACATGCATGTATGATCCAAACATAACCATTGGTTTTTTTATTATCAAATTAGTCCATAATTATGCAAAAAGAATTTCATGTTCACTCTTTTGTTGGTAGTGCCCTAAGCACAGCCAGGATTGAAGAGCTGATCCAGGAAGATCAGAATGTAAAGCGTAGGAGGGAGCGTTTTCAGAGACAGTCCTCTCTTCTTTCAAAACTCACCAGGCAACTTAGCATCCATGACAATCGGGCAGATGCTGCCTCTAGCTGGTCCAGTGGTGGGGGTGGAGCAGGTAAATATGGCTGCATGTATTGCAGACCTCTATTTTCACTTTTGTGTGTATGTTGTGTTTTGCTTCTCAACTGGAAAGGTAATATTTTTTACAGAATAGAAGACACACTCCTTCCATTTATGTCAAGTAATTCCATGAAATTCTTATTCCAATTTGTTACCTATGTGAAAAGCTTGCTTTCCTGTCTAATTGGGGCCAGCTGAACATATAGAATTAATTTTATAATTATGAGTACATTCTATCATTCAGAGTTGAATCCTTTGAGAGATCGTCTCAAAGTTAATTTCACCAGTTGCAGAACTTTACCTCTTCCTATATCTCTGTAATTCTTGAGGATAACTGTTACTTATTGGTAATCATTTTTTAACTTTATTATTATTATTTCTCTGTAGAGAATGTCGTTGGAAATGTAAAACTCATCCATATATCAGAGTTTGACCTTTGGAAAAATTCCTTGTTTGGATGTTCCCATTTGAAACACAAATTCTCCTAATATATCATCCGTCTTTGGAACACTTTATGTTGTCTGCGAAATCTTTTATAAAAAGTTTTGAACTTTGATTAAAAGGATAACTTTTTCAGTAATTGGAATTTAAATTGTCCTTGGTCTTTCTCTTGTAATTCTTTTTTTTTTTTAACTGATTTCTACCTATTCCTTTGTGCAGAGAACAGCCCAAGAACCCCTGGATCGTCATCAGGGGATGACTGGAGGTCAGCATTTGATGCTGCTGCCAATGGACCCGTTGACTCGAATGGTGGCTCATCTAGGTTTGGGGCCAATGGTCACAATCGAAGGTATAGCGACCCGTCCCAGAATGGTGATGCAAGCGCAGGCTCAAACTCCAGCAGTCGGCGCACGCCTAACCGATTACCGCCCACTCCGCCACCATCCACTTCAGCTTTTAAGTATTAGAATGGGACTAGTTGCTAATTTCATGCATTATGTTGAGTGGGTGTTGCTCCTGCTGAGATTGAGCTTTTCCCAAGCTCAAGTTATGTTACAGTGGCTCCGTAGAAGCCCAATTGGTCTGTAGATAAATCTTACAGCTACAACTGTGATTTTTGCAGTGTATTTTCTGTATGCTAATCAAATTTCCTTCCTATTTGGGCGGAGGGAAGAGGAGGGGATAGTGCTTTTTCCCTCTTCCCCTTTCATATGCTTTAATGTAATTGATTGTAATGAATCTGATTTTAGATTTATACAATTTCATACATAAGTTATAGCATCTAACTTTGGATACAATCTACACTCATTATTATGGGTCCTCTACGACTTATAAATCTAACATGAACTCAACACGAATTTAACGAATTATAATTGAGGAGTTCAACTCATTTAATTAAATAAGTTGTTTGAGTGAACTTATAATCTAATACTCATGTTTTAACACGATTCACATACAATACTGACACTTTTTGAACAACAAACTTGACATGAATTTAACACAAAATTAGTCGATCATAATTGAGTCTTGACTCGTTTAATTAAATTGGTTATGATTAACTTATATAGTTTTATACCATTTAACACGACTTCATATCTAATAGAAAGTTTGACGCTAACAGTCTGCAAACAAAATCCTTGCAATTGGAAGTTACATGAGGAAAAGAGGATTTTCTTCAAAATTTCAGACTTAGAGATCTCTTGTAGTTTTTTCAGCGGTTCAAATTTAATTTTAAATTCTCTAGATTAACAGCACCTAAGCCAAATCATCTTGACTTCACTCTTCAAAGGAAAAGCAATTGTTGGAAGGAATTCCCATGAATCCATAAAATTGTTAGTTTCCACTGTTGTCCGTACAGACAATATTTCAAAGGATTAAATCAAGCACCTCCATTTCTAGCAATGGGGCCACTAATATGGTCAGCACTTGCTCTGATGGTGTTCTACAATTTAAATAAAGAACTTTCTGCTGAAAATCTAATCAGATTCATCCTAGAAATTTACATGAGATTTTACATAATTTCGGGGCATTATTTACATAAAAGTTTAGATGAGTATAGAGGCAGCACTTCGCATACCAGCTACCTGATTGCCTATTGAGATAGGGTCACCATGATTCACAAATCAATGCTGTCAATGTAATTATTTACAAAAATCTTGAAGCAAAATTTCATAACTATGATCAGCACATAAAGATGAAAAGACATTCACATGTGTGTGAAAAATACCACGAATATGTCGATGGCGCCTCGTTTTCTTATATCAGTTCTAAACCTTCCTTAAAGGGACCAGAATCATGTAATAATTTCATAACAAGCCTAACCTGCAAACAAAAAGTAATTATTAAACAAATGACAAGGCATGTAGGGTAAGAGTACAAAATCTTCTATGTAGACAAACATTATCAGCAATCTTCTATGAGATGCTTAGGTTATGTCCAATAAGTGTAATAATGTTTTCAAAAATTAACCACTAGGACCAGTACAATGGATATCACTTTGAGTCACCTATGATATTGAAACTTCCTCCCCAAATGGAAGGCAAGACGCCAAACATGTTGAAATCTCAAAATGTACCCAAAAGCTGAAACTTATCTACAATGCGATCCTCCTAAGACTTCAAAAGAAGGATTTTACTTGCAAAAAAATAGTGTTATTTTATCCACATATAAACTTTCATCATATATATAACTCTGGGAAAAAAAGGATAGGGAGGACAAGGAAGAGGTGGAGAAAAGGAAAGAATGGAAGTGGAACGAATTCTTCCCAATAAATTGGGCATAAGATGGAGCTTGGTTGCTTCAAAAGGATACGATTCTCATGCTGATGGATGATAAATAATTCCTTTAAAATAAAGTACTCACAGAAGTACTGCAATATAGTGTTAATCACCTGAGTTGATTCGCGCACTAGAAATTCCTCTATGGCTGTCCTGAAACCTTCATCCATAAGGTAATGGCAGCTATAAGTTGTCACGGGCAGATACCCACGTTGAATCTTATGCTCACCCTGAGCTCCTGCCTCAACTGTGTTCAGATTGAGCTCAATAGCTGCTTCTATTGCCTGTTATGTCAAATCAAGGCACAAAAAAAAAAAAATTATGCATTCCTTCGCAAGGTTGATGTTCTTCACATGAAAGAATTCTTGAAATATATATAGACCCATTTCAAAATTCTAGGAATACAGTCCATACTTGCCTGTAAGCTTGAGCTTTGTGGTTAAGTGGGTTAACAATCAGTTCTGGCTGAACAGTTCAAAAGTGCATGATCCTAACAGTATCATATTCATAGTCATAGCCAATCATAATTCATGGATATAGCTGTTGTTTCAAAAACAAGGAAACTTTTCCAGATTGTTCCTCCATTTATGGTACTAAGATAAGAGAGGAGTAGATAATTCTAGATTATTTAGCTTTACGTATACCAACCAGGTCCACACCTGGTAATAGCACGCTTCAAAATGCAAACTTGGATAGTAAGCTCGTGGCTGACATCCCCATAGCCGCCCAAATAAAGTATCACCTCCAATAAGATTAAGAGCACCAGCAACAAGTTCTTCCCCTTCTTCAGCAACAACAAGCAGTACCTGATCCCCCATCTTTGATCCCATGTCGTGGAAGAACTCCCTTGTTAGATAAGGACTACCCCACCTATGGATGATCAACAGCATATCAAAGATGCAGCATCTCAAGCACTCCATGTGATTCAACAAATTTTTAAGACCATACAAGGTGAAAAAAGCATACTGATCGCAGTTATATTTCCATTGTAAAGCCCAAAAAAAGGAGGTCAAAGGGCAAGGACCAAACTTGTTATCGGTGGTGTTCCTGTAAAATTTATAAAAGGTGTCCCAGTGCCTCGCCTGCAAATAGAACCAAAGAGATATTAGGGTAAGAACTACCAACTATTTTCTGCCTGACCCAATAAATGAAGAAGATCAAAGTTCCAACTTTGCGTTGCCCACAACATAACCTAAGATGATGTCTATTACTCATTACCTTTATCTCATAACCCCGAAGCCGTTTCATAGTCAAGTTTTGTGCAGAAATCTGCACATAGTAAAATTCAATGAGAACACATGCAAGTTGCACGTCCAATAAACAAGTCAATTGATCTCATAGACCAACATAGTATACCAAGCAATAGACATGTTCAGCATATCACATCAACATTGGCTTCTAAGGATGTTACTGGAAAATGGGGAGAGAGAGAGAGATTCTAAATTATGTGCAAACAGAAAACAAAAAATAAGTGGGTTCAAACGCTAGAACGAAATATGACAATATGATCTCCTGCCTTTAAATATTGCAATTGGTTTATGCATGGTATAACAAATCAATCGACAAATCATCCAAACTAAATTATATACTTCTTACTGTTGGGCCATCACTCAGAACCCCTGAAATTTACTACAACAAAGTAAATCAGAATGGAAACATTCATCCCCATCATATGCACCCTTAAATCTCAAAAGACTAAAATCCTATAAATTTCATTTTGGAAGCTCAAACCCATTAATTTACTTAAGCATTATAAATTGAACTCCATGGAATACCCATACTTGTCCAAACTCTTGTCAAGAAAAAAGGCAGAAAAACAGTGCAGATTTATTTGATCATACGAAAATTCATGAACAATATCCTATGTGGGCTGCAAATTGTGGATATTCCTGCCATGAGTTGTAGAAGGCAACTAAACATGCAAGTACCATAAATATTTCATTTTTTGTAATCTCTCAATCTAGGATTTTATTTGTGTAGTTACTTTGCTTGATTTCTTATGGTATCATAAAAATCTAGATTAGTTTCCGTCAATAATTTAGCACCAGCTACATTGATTCTGTGATCTTCCTATCATTCCTATCACTTCCATGCACTTTTCTCTAGATTCATCCATCCCCACTTTATATCTGAATTCAAATGAACATTACCAATATTTAAACCTTGAAGTGAATCTTAACCAGCAGTAATGAAAGTCAAGTAGATCACTACAAACGAACCACCAGTTCCTTGTTTTGCTTGAAGAAGAATTTGCTCTTGCGTGCAAGGTCTTATTTTTACAACTAAACACACGCGCACGCACACACACACAAAACAATATTTGGAAAGACCAGACCAACCTTTTTGCGTTCTTGACGAATATTTTTCCTCTTACTTTGTTTCATGTCCATCAAAAACTCATCAAAACTGCAGCACAAAAAGAGATCCTCTCACACTACATTATTTGTGCATAAAACTGAGTCTTGCAGCTAAAAAGACGAGGCATTCAGAGATTTACTGCCACAACTTGTTCTAATTATACAATGCTTAGACTTATGCTGATGTCTAAAAGAGGAAAAGCTACTGAGGTAATTCTTACAACAATATCCTTCCATGTTCAGGTACTTTTCTATAAAAATGTTTGTCTTCAACCTTGAAGACAGAAAAACTTGGCAGGATCAGAAACCAGAAGGGATGAATTACTCGCAAATAATATAGAGTAGAATATATGCCTACAGAAATTATTTTTCAGCATTTGGTAGGTATGCCTACAAAATTCCAGCCAAACTGAATAAGCTGGAAGCCTTAAAGAAAACCAAAAGGCAATCTATATAATATTGCAGAAGTTCATGACTCCTGGGCTTATTTTTCTCCAGACCTTATGATTTGGCCACCCTTGTAGCCAAGCTGGATCAATCAATAGATGTGTGTGTGTGTGTGATATATGAAGAAATGGCATTCATCGGATTGTCTTCAAGGGATGTGCCAAGATGCAGCAATAGAATTTGATATAAAATAAATAGATGAATGAAGAACAATGACTATGTAAACCAATTATCATATTAATGAAGTCACGGTACCATGACTAAAAAACTGTTTTAGTATCACTTACTTCTTATAGTTACGATTTTTCCAGTGGTACTGCATTCCAATCCTCTGCAGAAAACCTTTTCCCTTCAGTTTTTGCCACTCATTTTCAGATGGGAAGGTGATATGCAGCGATGAAAGCTGGGACTGTAAAACATATAAAATAACCTTAAGTAACCAGGGCATCAAAACTCAAAGCAAGTAATCAATTCTTGGGTGGATCACAATACAAAGGTAGAAAAAACCATAGAAGTGCTCTTTACTTATCTAAATATCTTAGTGAGGAAATCTCATAATGCAGTTGCAATCTTTTCGCCTTGAAACACAATTTGTGCTTTGATATTTATGATTGTGTAGATCACAATCATAAGATTAGCTACCATTTTGTGCTTTGATATTTAGATAAGCCCTTTTTTTTATTTTTACTTATCACTTATGAGATTGTGTTTCAAGGCGAAAAGATTGCAACTGCATTATGAGATTTCCTCACTAAGATATCAGATCTTTTCCTCTTTAATAATCATTTTCCACCTCTTGTAAGTAGAGACAAAAATCAGAGGAACCCTTTGCTTATCTCAGCAGAGCACCTGCAAAGCATTTCTCAGTTTCTTCGCTCCCTGCTGAATTAAACCCCCCCCCAAAAAAAAAAAAAGAAATTTTACGTTATGTGTGTTTGTGTGTAATTTGAACAAACGTTACACCACTCAATAACTTTTTATTATAACAATACTTTGCAAAGCCACATCATTAGATTAAATATCCTCTCGAGGTTTATCTTGCAAACCAGATTTCACAACAACTTGATTTTTTTTGTATTCTTAGCACTAATCTAGAAAATAAAAGGAAATGATATATCTGATTTAGACACAAAAATAAAAAGTCACGTTGCTTCATGAGTCCCACATGGATACAAGTGGAGGAATTTTTCAGTTACCAACTCCCACAATAATGTGTCTCATTTTTTCTCAGAGTTAGTGAAACAACTTCTTTAGTCAAAATAAGTTTGCAATAGATAGAGAGCAGAGCTATATAAAATAGATTAGCGTGAACAAAGTGATGTATGAAAATAAAGAACCATTTGATAAATCCAACACCTTGGCCGCTAGATCCTTCAGAGCAGAGACCATAATGTCAAAAACTTGATCTTTGAAAGGGGTATTACGAAGTAAAATTCTTGGACCAGTTACTGGAGTAAAAGGTACACAGCATTGCAACTTTGGATAATATCTTGCCCCAAAACTGTAGTATGCATCAGCCCAAGAATGATCAAAAACAAATTCACCATAGGAATGGCTGCAGAAAGAAATAAAAGCAGATTATCATCAGGAAGGAGTTAATATAAGGAATTTTAGAACAAAGTACATCAGAACTTGTTGTACATCAGGTTTGCTCGACAGAGGTAGGTACATGAAGTGGTCCTGCCTTGGAGGGGTTCCCCGTCATTTAAAAAAAAAAAAAAAAACTTGCTGTGTTAACAAAATAGCAGATGCTAAACCTTTTAAGATAGAGTGGAACAACACCTAAAATATTTTCACATTCATCCTTAGCAATTATGTGACGCGGCATCCATCCAGTTTCCTGAAACAAAATTTAAGCTGATAATTGATACAACAGTCAAATCTTCAGTTCATTCACATCAAACACATGGTTAAAGACATATAATATTAACTGAGATATCTGAAGGATCATCAATAGAGAATTTGTTTTTTTTTTTTTAAATGATTACTCACAATCTTTCACATGAAAATGAAGTTATGGTATTTTCCCCACAAATAAAGCAAAACCTTCCACATTTTCAGTAACATGAACAAGGAGGAAGTGAAAACCACCACAGAGAACAACTGTATAAGCAAACACACACACAAAATAAACTATTGACCATTCAATTTAGCTCTTGAGTTAAAAAGAGCAGAGAATATTCATTTCAAGTGCTAGGTAAGCTAAAAGGCATGATACTGAAATGGTCCCTAAAGAAATAAATATATTTCAACTTATAGAGGTCTGGTATGAAGCAAATGATTCCTAACCTTCACTGCAGAGCCGGACTCCTCTAAGCACGAGAGAAAACCATGAGTAAGAAATGGATTAGATTTTGCAGGACCCGTGGCATCCAAATTGCACGCATCCCAGCCACTGGGTGAAACATCTAAGATTGAAGAAACAACTGAAAGTGATATCTTTTTAGGTTTCACCTGATTTGCTGAAATGTCCTGAATATAGAATCAGTGAAGTGTGAATAGCTACAGAAACTACAAAGAACAAACAGATAAATAAGTAGTCATGAATTCCAAAGGACCATCAAAAGAAGACACCTCCGGGGCTGACCCTGTCAAAGTAAAATCCCCAAGTGAAAAGTCCACTTCTTGTTGTGCCACAGACTTCTTAGATTCCCAAAATAGTGCACTAATTCTAGGTATCTGACCTGAAGTCCCCGTTACTTGTCTACATTGTGATCTCCCCTACAAGTCAAAAATCAAATGCCAGTTTTCACTTCATCTATAAGTATAGGCTCAATCCATCGTAAACATAATGTGAAACACATTTCAATCCTCTTATAGTAATGGCCCTAATTAAACCACTACTCAATAATCCAAAGTAAAGGAACATCATCTTTCATTGGCAGGAAGGTTTCTAATTTACCATATTTAAAAGAAACTTTACTAATTGGTAAAATAAAAAATGTGAATTTTTCTACACACACAAATACATGCATATATATAGTTTTATTTCAGATCAATTAAGGGAATGGCAGAAAGGGCATACCATATGCCAGAAACCAAAATCCAAATTCTCCAATCCACTGGATTTTTTTTATGCCATCATACCTATATATGCTACATATACTAAAACCAAGTAACTCATAGCACTGTTACTAGTCGCAGTATATAGTTTCTGATTCTGAATATAATTCTGCATTATGCCAAGATTCTCCCCCCCAAAAAAAAAGATACAAAGCAAGCAAGCAAGAAAAAAGAAAGATGTAGATTGATGCCGAGATTCGAGAACAAATACCCATAACCTAAAATGCATTTCTAAGAAACTTTGAGAGGCAAAGGGATCCAAACAATCACTCACATAAATGTACAACATCATTTGCTATATACACCGTGATATCAAAACTCAGAGAGAGAGAGAGAGAGAGCCTTACAAAATGAGATGGGAATTGGCCTAGAAATGGAGAAGGCTTGCAGTAGCTCACTGCCACTGCCATAGCCGCCAAGCTCAGTTGCCTCTCTCTCTCTCTCTCTTTCTCCGTCTGTGTGTGTGTGAAGCTGATTAACAATGATCAAATGGCATGCAACGTGGCAGACTAAAATGCCAGATAGATGTGATATGGTACTTTTGAGGTCGTTCTCAACCTCCTTTCGCCTTTGAGAAACTTTTAGTAACGAAGTATATACATTTCGTCGCTGGACGTTTCTATTACGGCGATTGTTTCAGCTGTCAAGTCGACTAATTCCTCTCAACAAGTTTAAGAGTATTTTGCATGCCAAATGCCTCCAAAAGCCAATCATTTTTTGCTCAATTTGCAACTATCATTTTGAAGTACTACCTTTTTTTTCTGATTCAATGTAAATTTTTTTGAGATCTACAATTATGAAAAATTGAAAATAATTACCACAAGAAGCTTTTTATAAACGCAGATTATTCGCTTATGCTACGTCACTAAGAAATTCTCAAGAACCTTATTAGATTCCTAATCATTCTCAAAGTGGGTTTAATCACATTTTAAGTAATCCAAATTCTTAAGCATTACATTCCTGAAAATGCGAATGTGGGAGGGAATTAGATTCTTCAAACCAAATGTTATGTTAAAGTTTGGAACTTTTTGGAAGAAAGAGTAATGCTAGAAGCTTAGACCCTATAATCCATTAATTTACAACTATTTTACAACTTGCTAACACGTGTCAACGTGAGATTGAAACAATGTGAATCAATTAAAAAAAATGTTAACACCTTCTAATCGCATATTAATACGTATCAACAAGTTTTACGTTTTTTATATATAGTTTCAAAAAGAACAACTTTATGATAATGATCACAATATTGAAAGAGTAATTCTAAAAGGAAGACCAATGTTTTCTTTGTGTCATTCCAAAATTAATGTGACTTTAAAAATCATAATTTGATCAAAATTTAATAATAATCTACCATAAATCCAATTGTAAATTTAAAAGCCATATCATTTTTTGGAGGACATAGATCTTTTTTTTTAGCATGGTCATACTATCTCACTTATGGCTAATGCTAAGGAGCATCACTTTTTCCAGATGAATTCCAGAAAAAATGCTGCTCCGTAGCACTTTTTGTACAAACTTAAGTACTAAAAAAATAATTAATCCTAAAATTAAAGCTGTCGAATAAAGTTACCATTCGATAACAGCACTAGGCTCAAATGAAAACTTATATATGTAGAACATACAACTTGAATATATATATATATATATATATATATATATATATATATATATATATAGCCCTTTTACAAGTACAGACCAATAGTACAAAGCCTCGAAAAATAAAGAAACATGCATGATTTTAACCAAAAACTTGCTTATAGTGATAATATTGTTACGGAGGTAAACCACATGGATTTATGAATTCATTTTGAAACCATAACAATTTATTTATCACAAGCAATTTTTCCTAAAAAACAAAGAAGAGGGAGGTGGGGGTCGATCTCTCCCACCTCTACAAAGAGAATAGTGGTCTGGTGTACCCCACAGAAAAGGGGGGAAGGGATGGAAATCCACCCTTTTTCTTTTTCTTTTTTAAATTTTTTTGTCTTTTTTGGACATAAATGAAAACTTGAAAAAACCCATTGACTCAATTCCAATTATAGTACGAAAGGTAGCAAATTATTGTATGACAACTTCCAAAAACCAATGACCCAAGCCCAAGACACAATTTTATTTAAAAAGTTAATTAGAAGCTATCAAATTTTTCCAAAAGTCATTTTTCAAACTAGCAAACTCTTAATTCGTTTGACTAACTTTTTGTTGGAGGGAAAAGAACCTTTGTGGGTATAAAAAGGCATTTAGACTAATATATATTAAAGTAATGGTTAAGTAATTAAATTTACCTCTTCATATCAGATTAAGCTTTTGGGATAATTGGTAACTTACATGATATCAGAGCGATTTGGTTAACACCTTGTTGCGGTCTCTTCCTTTAGTTTAACAATAAAATCTAAGAGCCATATCTTAAAGGAACAAATCTAGATAATCTGGATTTATTGTGTAGTAAATCTCAGAAGTCAAAAAGGCTGACCGTGCATGATTTGGGCCTTGATTCAAGGGATGTGCTCCCTCTTCTCCAGTCTATATAATAGACTATTTGTAAGCAAAAGATACATAGTGAAATAAAAGAATTCATTCTTCTTCTAAAATCTAACATGGTATCCTAGCCAGGTTCTGGGATCGAACTTGACTCCGTCAATTTCACCCTCCATTTCAATTAAATATTTCACATGTTGAGCCTCACCTATTAAAAGGAAGTTTGAGCCCACACATGAAAGGGAGTGTTAAAGTAATGATTAAGTGATTAAATTTACCTTTTCTTATCAGCTTAAGCTTTTAGGATAATTGGTAATTTAACAATATTATCTTTATTTTTTATTTTTTAAATATATATATATTC
Organism: Corylus avellana; assembly: GCF_901000735.1. NCBI lineage: Eukaryota > Viridiplantae > Streptophyta > Magnoliopsida > Fagales > Betulaceae > Corylus > Corylus avellana. The sequence goes on along the minus strand of NC_081544.1, from coordinate 701,865 downwards.
TATCAACCCATGCACAAGAGAGGACTTAAGACCCCATCAAGTGTGCATTGTTTGTATTCGACTTTCATTTACCATAAATTTCAAGAGAGAAAGTGAAAATATGGATGAAAATTGTGTGAGGAGAGATGTGTTGCTGCTGCTGATGATGATCTTTATTGTACTTGTAGTGCAGGCCGATGACCCTCCCCCTCCCTCTCTCCCTCCGGCGCCCTCTTTTGTTTTGCCTCACCTTCTTTCTCCCCCTCAACAAGATACACCTAATTGGATCGACTGTTCTACTAAGTGGATCGGGGTTTGCGATAAAATCCCAAGTCTCAAGGTGTTAACAAAACTAGGAAGGGGATGGGGTACGTACAAAGGTTGTGTGCATCTTATACTAAACTTTTGCAAATTTCCCTCTGATATTGCCTTTGATTGTGCTTTTAATCGTGTGAGATTCCCTAGCAACAGTGTTGGTTTTGGTATGAAACTCTTATATATACCCTCTCTCTCTCTCTCTCTCTCTCTCTCTCTCTCTTCTCATTGGTATATGCATGGCTCTCTTCTCATTGGTATATGCATGGCTATATACACAAGTACATGCATGTTTATGCATAGACATGCATATGGCTCTCTCCCAAATTTCATGGTTCATATAAGCAAGTACGTTATAATGCATAGTGATTAGTGTGGACTAGGGTCTTCATGTTTATGGGATATTGCAAGCACATTTTCATGCATAGCCATAATTGTTGACATAATCTTACAATCACTCGTAATATTGCAGATACAGGGAAAGCAAAAGATTACACGGAAACAGGCTTCAACAATTAATTGCAACAAGAATTACTAGCCTATTCTCAATACAATAATATTTACTTTTATGTATTGAAAAAATTATAGGGCTATTAGCCCATGTCACGTGAGCATTGTATAACTGTAGTGTGAAGAATAATAGCATTTCTTTTTTGACAATGAATGACCTTTAATTTTTGTCGAGTGAAAAAATCTTTTTTCATTGAAATTTTAAATGAGGATTTGCAACGGTCAATCTACCTACGTGAGACCAATTAAAACCAAACACGTGGATAAAAGGGTAAATCATTTTCTCTCATTTGTCACACACGAGTATTGTTTCTTGATCATGGCGATACGTAATCAAGTTAGTCCATGACAATAACACGTGGATTAAAATTTCTCCCTAAGTTCATATGATGTCTCTCTGTTGAAAAAAAACCCAACCATGTCACTTTCAATTCCTCAACATGAGTCTCTAAAGAGTAGCTCAATCGCCTGAAGAACATACTTCATAAAGCGGGGGTCACTAGTTCGAATCCCTCTCCTTGTGAAGACATGTAAAATAAAAATTCCCCAACATGAAAGGATTCTTATCTCCATAGTTAGTCTAATAGAAAAGTCAACTTGTGCAGAATAATTTTTTTTTTTTTTTTGTGAGAACGACGTGTCTCCTTTTGGCCTTGGATAGGGTTGGGCGCGGGTTGGGGCGGGCCAGGTATTGCCCATTTCTAGCACCCGCCCCACACTATGCAGGTTTGAATATTTTAACCCGTCACCTGCATGCAATTTCTATTATCCGCTCGGGGCAGGTTTGCAGGGCGGGTTTGACAAATTCAGCAGCCAACAAGGTCCAGGCATAATGCAACTTCAAGTCTTCAAATCTTCAACAAAAACCTTAACAAGAAGCATAATTGAAATCAGTACTTCAACAAAAAATCCAACCAAACATAATCACACCAAAAATATAGTCAGACCATACATGAGTCTACAATAAGTGGAAAAAAAAAATCCATAACAAAAATTCATTAACAACAAAAAACCCTAAGATTACAATATAATCAAACAATACAAATTAGACCGAGGGGTGAAGGTCACAAAGGTCATTGTGAGAGCCAAGAGAGAGAGAGAGAGATGAGAGAAAAACCTGGGAGCGGACGGTAGAGGCTAGGTCAGTGCTCCGGGAGAGGCGAGATAGAGAGGAGCGCCGACAATGAGAGAGTCTGAGAGAGTGAGAGTCAAGAGAGGAGAGGAGCGGCAAGAGTGAGATCTGAGAGAGTGAGAGTCGAGAGAGGATGGGGGCACGTCAAGAAATTGTTGACGTGTTACATTTGACACGTCAAGAAAATATATTGAAAATAATAAGAGAAATAAATTATATGATCACTTATTTTTTTTAAAATACTATATACTTAAAACTAAGATAATACATATATGTATTAATATTCCTACAATATTGAAAACGTGATATGTATTAATACTATATCACTTTAATTAATAACCATATATATTTTGTTACCTACTATTAATTAATAGCCATAAATTAAAGAATTTAAAGCACATATATATAATAACCATATATAGTGAAAGCATTGCATAATTTTTATTATTTATTAATAGCCATATATATTTTGTTACCTAATATTAATTAATAACCGTAAATTAAAGAATTCAAAGCACATATTAGAACCATATATAGTGAAAGCGTTGCATATAAGAGACAAGAGCATTAACTAGTTTTATAAAATTTTAATGGGTTTGAATATCTCTTAATGTATGATGACATATACCAATTAAATTTTGTTACTTAATATAGGTACCAATTAATATTGTTATCTAATTTTGTTAACCAATTAATTAAATTTTGTTACTTAATATAAGTACAAATAATTAATATTATTAATTAATTAATTTTTGACGTGTGTAATAATGGCACGTCAGTAATTATTGACATGTCAATAATTATTAACGTGCCAAAATGACACGTCACTATTTATTGACGTGCCATTTTGACACGTCAATAATTATTGACGTGCGAAAATGCGCCACGTCAATAAAGTTTTTATTGACGTGTCACTATAGCCACGTCAATAATTATCGACATGGCAAAAAGTATGTTACTATTTGCCACGTCAAAAACACCCTATTTTTTGTAGTGAAGGTAGATAAATTTTTTGTTTTCTTTTTTGTTTTTATTTTATTTTGTTTTCTCTCGTTCGGTTGTGGCGGGTGTTATTGTGTTCATTTTGGTAATGATTTGAGGATGGATTTTGAAGATGGGTTGGGAAATACTGCTCCTAGTCTGTATGATTCAGGCTGGGTTGGGAAATAATGCTTTATCCCACGCATATTCAAAATTTACAAGGAACAAATTATCTCCCAAAACTTTGGAAACAATTATAATCCGTTTTCCAACAAGTTTTCCCACAAGACAAGATTGTCCCATACTCACAAGCCCTTCAAGTGTCTGCTAAAAGCACCCAACTCCCTTCGTACGGACTACTAGAAATAGTATTCCTTCTCTCCTCTAGGTTTTTTTTTTTTTTTTGGGTTAAATCTCAACCGTTGATTGTTATTTTTTTATTCTATTTAATCCCAACCGTTGATTGTTTTAACAGCACCGGATCCAGTATTTTCTACAATAAAACATAGGCATGTTAGAAATTTATATTAATTATTATTACAATTTATTACTTTTAGATTCAGAATAAATACAATGCACGCCATGCATTTCCTATAAAATCGAGTATTGTTTCAGGTAAAAACCAACATAAACATTTCTTTCATTTTTTATGAGTAGCAGGCTAGCAGCAGTGCTAATTGATCTTATCGTGCAAGAAAAGATGAATAAAGCAAAGAAAGTATTTGGTAAGAAGTCACATATATATATGTATCTTTATGTTTTCACTTACTATTTTAAATTGCTTTATTTTATAGTAATGCTGAATAATATATAGTAGAAAATGAAGCATTTGGTTTCACTTTCTTTAATTTCTAGGAAAGATAGCATTCTCGTCCGATTATCTAAGGCTCTGTTTACTTCGATGTAAAATGATTTTCGTTGGAAAATATTTTTAGGGAAGCCATTTTCCCTGAAAATGTTTTTTGTCGAAAACATTTTACGACGTTTACCCGCCAAGAACCCCGACGGGACTTGACCGGGACCCGCCCGGGACTAGACCTGGCAAGTCCAGGGCGGGTCCCAGGCAGGTCCGGTTAACGGGTTAAGTCCCGAGTGGGTCTCAGGCAGGTCCGGTCAAGTCCCGGGCGGGTCCCGGGCAGGTCCGGTCAAGTCCTAGTCAAGTCTCGGTCAAGCCCTGAGAGGGTCTCGGTCGGGTCCGGGCAGGTCCGGTCAAGTCCCGGGCGGGTCCCAGCGGGGTCTCGGTCAAGTCCCGCTTATGTCCTGAGCGAGTTCCAGGCAGGTCCCAGTCAAGTCCCGGCAGGGTCTTGGTCAAGTCCTAGGCAAGTGCCGGTTAAGTCCCGGGCACGTCTTAGGCGGGTCCTGACGGGGTCCCGGGCAGTTTCCGGGCGGGTCCTAGTCAAGTCCCGGTCAGGTCCCGACAAGGTCTCAGGCTGGTCCCCGGTGGGTCCCGGTTAGGTCCCGGGGGATTCCGGTCAGGTCCTGGTCAAGTCCAGGGCGGGTCCTGATCAGGTCTTGGGCAGGTCCGAGCGGGTCCCGTTCAAGTCCGGTCAAGTCCCGAGCAGGTCCTGGGCGAGTTTAGGTCAAGTTCCAGCAAGGTTCTGGGTTGGTCTTGACAAGGTCCATCGATTTAAGAATGAGATGCTCACAGAAAACCGTAAACCATTTTTTGAAAATTAAAGAAGAATTTTCGGTCAAAAGGAAAATATTTTCTGTTGACCACTATTTTACGTCGAAGTAAACACCGTAAAATGTGAAAATCATTTTCTGGAAACCATTTTACGTCGAAGTAAACAGAGCCTAAATGTACTCCCTATTTTAGCTATAAAAAAAATATCATTTGCCCTACTTTAGCTACTTTCATTTCAAAATATCTACATCTAGCTTTTTAAACTAGGGATTAATGTACTTTTACTATTCTATTTAAAAAATTTCTTTATTTTTTCTCTAATATTCATATGTTTGAAAATTTGTCTTTTCCTAATGGTTTATTTTAGAAAATTTGTCTTTTTTCTAACAGTCATATTTTTGAAATTTATCCTTGCGGAACAAAAGAAAAAAAAAATGGAAGGAGAGAGAAAAAGTTTGAATTTTTTTGATTTTTTTTTTTTTGTTTTTTTATATTTGAGGAGTGAACTGTACGAGTAATTCTGGAAGTCCCTCTTGTGTCTCTCTTGAGTCCCTTTAAGAATGATGTGGCTATTAAAATTACCATTCGATCAAAATCTAATGATGATCAATCACAAGCCTAATTGTAATTTTAATAGCCACATCATTTTTAGAGAGATTCAAAATGAACACAAGAGAGACTTGTAGTATTACTCGAACTGTACACCCCACATGCTTTCCAAATTTTTCCTCATACTAGGGAACCGGATGGAGAGTAAAAAACATGCATTCTACTATTTTGGCTTTGCGAAGTCAAAATTTTTCCATAATAAGGAGTCAGATAAAAATGCTCTAAAACGATTAGTTAAGGAATTGTTATTTGAGGAGAGAAAATGAATCCTTACACCATCATCAACGAATGCATCGCTCATCACCACCTTCCACAATACACATCTAGTCGTCTTTACATTTATATATTTTTTCCAATTCTTGAAAATGTATTTCTATAAATTCATATTTTTGTGCACTAATATATCCAAATTTCTATAATTGAAGGAGATTAGTTAAAAGAGAGAAATCCTGTTTACCTTGTTTTGTTACACAAGGAAAAAAAAAATGGATTTAGGTTGACAATTAATTTTTTTTTTTTTTGAATTAAAATTAAAAAATTTCACATATTTAAAGTTGATAACAAACATTTTTAAGTACTTACTATTATTGTAAAAAAATTTAATATTATTATAATTATTATTGTAATTCATTTCATTACTATCACTTTGAAAAAGTATATATACCCCCCTCAAATTGTTATTTTTATTTTTTATTTTTTTAAAAAAGTAGTTTCTTTTAGTTTTTAGTTTCTTTTTTTAGTTTTATGAGGGGTAATTTTATTATTGAGGGACATTGACATTTTTTGGTAGTTTAAGAGAAACATTGACACAATTGAGATAGGTTGTGCCTTTGTGGGAAACATTAATTAACACTAAGGTGTTAGCTAGTTTGAAGGAGACATGTATACTTGTCATTTTTCTCTTTCTTTTTTTTTAATGAATTATAGATAATTTTACATTGTATCAACTATCAAGACATTATACTTGACAAAGTTTCTTCATTCGTATGTTCTTCGATTTCTTTATATTTTGTTTTCTTCAGGAAAGTTGGGCTCAAAAAAGTCCAAATCAGCCAAACCATGCCTAGAGCCTCAACCAGAAATTCAGCCAGCGGACTCTTCACCTAGTGAACCTAATAAGCAGCAAGAGGAAGAAAAGACTGAGACACTGCTGCCGTCACGGCCACCGCCACCATCACGGCCAGCCCCGCCACCGCCACGCCCAGCGCCTCAACCAGGAATTCAATTTGTTCCCGATGATCAAACGTATCAACCGTCGTATCCTCCAGATTATAATAATACTTATCGTCCCGTTGAGACTAATTGGAGTAACCATGACGAGTTTGCACAGCAAATCACTGACAATTTCTTTGACGTTGCACCTGTTTATCACAATCCTGGTCAAGCTGAGAGCTCTGGTGCTCCCGATTGTGCTGGACCTTACGATCACTATCGTAATTAAGTTATTAATTATATCAAACTTCATGTTTTATCATTTATGCTGGACTGAGATACTTATCTAACATACTTTGCTAATATGTTTTGGCAATGTTTTTATTTTTGATTTAATAAAGTATTTTGACATGAAATAAAGATACTTTCAAACTTTAAGAAACGAACCTAGCTATTGTTGATTATTGAAAGTACCTACTTTCAAATGCATATAATTGTTAATTGTACTGTTATCTTTTATTGCCAATACAATATACTACAAGAAAAAATTGATTATTAGCGTCGAGTTCTAAAAGTTCAAATGTTGTCGTAATTGGTCTTTAGCGTGGGCTCATCAACGATAATGATGTTGATGCAAATGCGCTCACCCTAATGCTAATTAGGGTCGACACTAATTATAATGACCAATGAGCAACAACAAATGTCGCAACTCATAATATTTAGAGTTGACATTGATGGATTTAGAACTTGAAACGATATGTAAAATGGACATCAGTCGATGCTGATAATAAGGAATATTCATAGTCGACTTTAAAGTCAACGCTAATAGTTTCCTTAAAAATAATAAAATATTATCAGCGTCACATTTAATTGTACGTTTGTATAATTACCATATAATAAATTCTTTTACTATCAGGGCATTCTTTTTTAGGAGTACTAGGCTTACAAACAAATTTTACAGAAAAACTTTTACAAACTGATGTGGCACAACATGATTAGGTTTTTCAAAATTTGAACTTATCTTATATCTAATCATGTTGTGCCACATCAGTTTGTAAAAATTTTTCTGTAAAATTTGTTTGTAAGCCTAGCATTCCTCATTCTTTTTACTTTTTAGTATAATGAGTACAATAAAATTTAACATATATATATATATGTTCGCTACAATTAATGATTAGTTATAGTATATGTTTCTTGTAAGTTTCAATCATAAATTCTAACCATGTTTCTTTAGTATTTTGTACAATTAAACATCGGCATGCTAGAAATTTATGTTAACTATTATTACAATTTATTACTTTAAGATTTAGAATTAATATAATACACATGATGTATTTCCAATAAAATCGATTAATTCAAATCATGGGGCATCACTCCGGTATTCAAACATAAATATTTCTAATATTCATTCTTAATTATGAGCAGCAGTTGTGCTAATTGATCTTATTGTGCAAGAAAACATGAAGAAACACTAAAAAAAACAAGGACTTTATTGACGTGGCAAGCAGTAACTCATGTTTGCCACGTCAATAATTTTTGACGTGTCTAAATAAACACGTCAATACAAAAATTTTTGACGTGTCGGACTTTAACACGTCAAAAATTTTTGACTTGCCATTATGAAATGCCACATCAAAAAGTTTTAATGTGGCATTATGACACGTCAAAAATTTTTAACGTGTCATAATGGCACGTCAAAAAATTTTGGCGTGTTATAATGGCACGTCAATAATTATAATTAATTATAATTATAATTAGGTAGTAAATTAATTATACAATATGTATTAAAAAAATTAGGTAGTAAATTAATTTTAATTGGTATGAAAAATTAATTTTATCATACTAATATAAATTAATTGGTAGCCATATTAATATGAATCAAACATTTCATTAATATTTGATAATATTATCAATTAATATTATCAAGCATATGAATCAAGCATTTCATTAATATTAATTTGAAATGAAATGATAACCATATTAATATGATATGATATGATATTATCATTCTAGTAATATTCTAGCATAAATCATTCTAGTAATATTATCATGCATAAATCATTCTACTAATATTAATATGATAGCCATATTATCATGCATAAATCATTCTACTAATATTAATATGATAGCCATATTAATTTTTAAAAAATAGGACATACAGAATACATTTATTTTATAAGACCCGCAAACCCCACATGAACCCAGCCAACACAAAATATGTGTTCATCAGTGAATGGATTATTGAGCCCAACCTCACGAAAAAATGGATTTTATTATCTGTACATCTAGAATATTAATTTATTTACTCTTTAATTAGTTTTAAGTATATTGTATGTATAATGTGTTATATAAGAGAAAAAAAATGATATAACTTAAAATTTAAAAATTTATCTTGAAATTCTTGACATGCCACATATGACACGTCAAGAACTTCTTGACGTGTCCTATGGTGACACGTCAAGAAGCATACCTCAGGAAGGCGTGAGTCCAGCTTGGGTTCAGCTCCTTCCTCTTCTTTTTTTCTTCTTTCTTTTTCCTTACCTCTCTTTCTTTCTCCCTCGCGCATGCCACAACCCCCTCCCCTCTGCCACTTTTTTTTCATCGCCAGCCGTATCTTCTTCTCCGTCACAGTCACACGCATTCTCTCACCCGCGTTCTCTCTCTCACTAGCTAGCTCGCTAGTGACCGGGCGTTCTCTCTCTCACCCTCTCTCTAGCTCTCATTGTTTCTCTCTCTCACCGGCGGTCATCACTGCCGCTCCTCCCTCCGGCCATCACGAGCTCTCCCTCCGGCGATTCTCCAGCCTCTCCAGATCAGATATATATATATATATATATATATATATATATAATTGATTTATTTATTTACGCTGGCAGGGTCCGACAGGTGGGTCCGAATGTTCTACCAGTGCGGTGTAGCATACATTCATAATATACACCGTCCCAGGCACAGTCTCAGAATCCTAGGAACTCCTCATTCTCACAGATGACGGATAGGATTAGAGAACTTGAAGAGGAGCGGACACAACAAAGACGTGTGATGGATGAGATGGCCAATTAGATTGAAGAACAAAAAGCTTAGATAGTAGAGAAAGATGCCATCTTTGAGGCTCGTTTCCGCCAGATTGAGGCCATGCTCGAGCCGACATCTGGATCCGCGCCCGACAGAGGTAATGCTATATTTGTGTTGTTTTTGTTATTCTTCGGTTAAAATGACTATAGCCCGCATCGATCACTTTAATTGTTAGAATTGTGTCTCCACAAAATTTTCAGTTAGCAACGCATTGTTCCCGTGGTTCATTTTAGAACTAACGTATATTTGCATCACTGTATATATATTTGTGTTTTGAATTTTTTGTATTGATTCACAACTCATTTGCAGGTAATGCGGGCTAGGCATTGGGGGATGACTATGTTGACTTGGATTGAGCACATGGTTTCTCATCGTTGTTTGTATATATATTTTGTTACTATTTGTTAATGTATTTGTTTGTATATATATTTTGTTACTATGTATAACAAACATATAGTTTGCTATATGTCTGTTGAGAGTAGAGGGAACAGAGATTGTTTAATTGTATATTTGTTTTGTGTTGTGTTGGAACGTATTTTCGATGTAGATATTTGTAATGTTAGAACGTATTTTCGATGTATATATTTGTTTTGTTTTGTGTTGTATTAGAACGTAATATATGTGTTGGAATTTTGTTTAATTAATTTGTGTTGGAATTTCATATGTATCGGATGTATATGCAAATTGAATTGGAATTTTATATGTGTATTGGGTTGGATGTATTGGATATGTTTGATGTATTGGATTAATTGGATGTATTGGATATGTTTGAAATGGGGTTGTATAATATGTTTTATGTATTTGATTAATTGAATGTATTGGATATGTTTGATGTATTGGATTAATTGGATGTATTTAATTAATTGGATATGTTTGATGTATTGGATTAATTGGATGTATTTGATGTATTAGATGTATTGGGGAGATGTTGGATGAATTGGAGATGTTGTTGGATGTATTGGAATTTTTTTTTTTTTTTTGAAACAATTTCACTTGCATTTCATAAAAACAGAGTACATGACTCTACATAGAAAGAGCATAAAGCTCTTGGGATACAATATCAGATATACTCCTTTCAGATGCGATCGATTGGCCCATTTATCGCAAATTTCGCCAATCCATGAGCCGTTGTGTTTGCCCCCCTGTTGACGTGCCTCATCTCCCATCTTCTAATATCCCCCAAAAGTGTCTTTGAGTCCTCAACCACTTGTCCATATCGGCTCCACTGGTATTCCTTACAGTTTATTGCTTGGACAACCGTTTTACAATCTCCTTCAAAAATGACTTCTTGGATCCACATTTCACGGCAGAGTTCAATGGCCCTAAGTGCTCCCATCGCCTCAGCTATAACCGGTTCTAGGTAAGCCTCCACAGTTTTGCACAGGGCAGCATTGATCTTGCCCAAATGATCACGGACCAGCACGCCTATCCCCATACACTTGCTCGTATTATTCAAGGCCACATCCCAATTTGCTTTAAAAATTCCCACCGAAGGACTCTGCCACTTGATCTCCCGTTTTTCCTCAACATCAATATATGTTCCTCCTTCCTTAGCCTGGGCTGTTTTGTATTCCTGCAAGCGCCTTTCTGCAGTATGGACAACTTGGACTGGGTGAGTAAATAGGCCCCCATGCAGTACTGAATTTCGACGGGACCAAATCCCCCAAGCTATTTGCACACACAACTCAATCTCCTCCTTGTTACATTTACTCCAGAGAAGTTCCATAAAATCCAAAGCTTCTGTGTCTAAGCTATGGCACTTTTGTATTTTCCGTGGACCCACCCCCCAGACATCCTGAGCCGCTGGGCATTGCCATATAACGTGCTTGCCTGTCTCCACTTCTCTCTCACAGAACATGCACGTCGCATCCTTCACCAGCCCTTTCCGAAGGAGGTTAGCTTTTGTGGGTAATATATTGTTGCACAATTTCCATATGAACAAGCGCACATTGTTAGGAACTTTTAAAGCCCATATGAGTTTCCACATCTCTGTCCCTCTTTCCTCTGTTGAGACCTCTCCCAATGTCTTCCTAGCCTTTTCCTGCTCCAAATAATATGCGCTTTTGACTGTAAAATCCCTCGTCGTTGAGGCTCTCCATATTTCCTTATTGGGCTGCTTGTATTTGCTAACCGGCAGACTACATATTAGCTCAGCTTCTTCCTCCACGAAAATGTCACGGATTAAATGAACATTCCAGCCAGTCCCACCAGGTCCCACGAAAATGTATTTGATTAATTGGATGTAAATGTAGAAATTGGATTGAATTGAATTGAATGTATTGGATAATTTAAATGTAGATATTGGATTGAATTGAATTGAATGTATTTAATATTGGATATTGGATATTTTTTTTTTTTTTGAAATAAGGGATCACTTGTATTCAAAACTCAATTGGAGAGAGCAATTTGCTCTTCCACAATAATATCAGAGATACACATTGGGATTTCATCAATCCAAAGCTTATCAATGACTCGCTTCATAGCCTCTTTGGCTAATACATGAGCTGCATTATTACCACCACGTCTTATGTGACCAATACGCCAATTCGGAAAGAGGGCCAACATTTCTCGAATATCATCAATCAATTGGCCAAAGTTTCGAGAAGACCGTTCCCCCGCTGTTACCGCATCAACCACTGTTTTGGCATCTCCCTCCAAATAAATTTGGGTAAGCCTTAAGTCTTTACATAAACACACAGCCATAAAAGCACCCAAGGCTTCAGCAGCAGTGGCGTCTAGTAAGCCCAGTCTTGTGGAACCCTTTGCTGCGATTACTCTCCCCGCCTCGTTCCGCACAATCACTCCTACTCCAATCCGGCCATTGGCTTTGTCCAACGCAATGTCCCAGTTCACTTTGACCCAGCCATTTTCAGGAGCCTTCCATCGAGTTGGGCTTTCATCATCACCCCTTTGGCTATGGTTGTGCATGTTCGCCTTCATATACTCCTCCACTCCCCTGTTCGTTACTTCCACAATATCATTTGGGGAGATGAACTTACCCTCATGAATCCATTCATTTCTTCTTCTCCAGATATTACGAGTAACTCCCACTAGCAACTGTAAGTCTTCATCATCACATTTTCCTAGCAAGCCTTCAACCACTGCCAAGAAAGTAGGTCCTCTGCACCAACTCTTCTGGAATTGGCGTCCCATTGTACTCCACACGTCCTTGGCAGATTCGCAGCTCCACAGAATATGGAGTGTAGTCTCCTCCTCCAGACCGCATATGGGGCACCTTGGATCCTCTGTCACCCTTCGACTCACCAGATTTGCCCGAGTAGGAAGCAGATCATGGCATGCCCGCCAAAAACACAGTTTCCATGCATTCGGGATACCCAACTTCCACACTTTACGCCATATTTTGCTGTCTTCGTTCTTCTTCGATCCTTCCGCACTTGACTGGCAAATATTTTCTTTCCACAAATGATACGCACTTCTGACCGAGAACTCTCCATTTACCGTTCCTCTCCAAATCTGTCGATCTGGTTGATCAGTGTTACTAAGAGGAACAGTGAGGATGGATGACTTGCATAGTTGCATAGCACAAAAAGCAATAAATAAACTTACGGTACTCTCGATCGCACCTAATTAATACTCTCTCTCACCCTTTGGCAAGTCAAAAGATTTTTACGTTCGGTACTTATCCAATATCCACCTACTCAAAGCCACCTTAACTGACGTTTCGGGAACCAATCAAATTCGGGAATCGCGGCGAAGTAATAGGATAAGACGCGTTTGGGAGTGGGAATTTACATGTCAAAAATATAATTTTGAATTAAATTGTAGACCATGTATAGTTTGAAAATGCATTTAAAAAAAAATTGCTGTTTGGAAAAATAAAGTGCAAGAAAAAAGAATTAATTTTAAAAGCTAAACTTTAAATCGCAATTTTCACCAAACGCATAATTACGTTTTTAAAAATTAAAATTATTTTCAAATAGCACGTTTTAAAATTAGTATTTTTTAATTAATCCCATGATCTGAAACCGAAAACTGAAACAGATCCTAAATCTGTTTTTTTTTTTCTTCGAAATTTTATAGTGCATTTAGAGTAATACTATAAATCCTCTTAGAATCATCTAAGGTCCTCCTAAATATGATGCGGCTTTTAAAATTACCGTTGAATTTAAGATGTGATATTGATTTATTGGTGATTTTAAGGTACATCACATTTGGAATGACTCCAAAAAAACTCAAAGAAGACTTATAACATTTACCTATATAGCACCACCGAAAACCGAACATTTTTTAGAGGAGTTCAAAGAATA